>NC_132780.1:121794023-122097129 GCF_048418805.1 Vulpes vulpes | reverse complement strand
TGTTTTTCTATGGGTACTGAGTTTTGTGCTATCTTTAGCAAATAAGTATTTGCTCAAACACTATTAAAAACATTTTCACATGCTTTTTTTTTAAAGCACTTTTATGGTTTCTCTCTATTTATGCTTTTATTATCTAGAATTTATTTTGTTATAGAGAAATTATTTTTTCAGATGCCTAGTTAGTTGTCCCAAGCATTTACTGAATGTCTTACCTTTACCCTACTTATTTTAAAGGTTAATTATTTACAACTACAAAATTTCTGTATTCATTTGGTCTCTTTGTAGATTTTTTTTTCTCCTACTCATTGAATTTTTCATACGTTAGGACCCAATATGGCATAATTTTTAATACTAGTTATACGTAAGAATTTTATAACCAGCCATGTGACTGAATTCTATTTATTATTCAGTTGATTCTCTTCAGGTTTAAGGTTTAAAATTTTATCTCCTGTAAGTATAATAATTTTATCACATTCTTTTGAATACATAGACATAATATTATATTTATATATTTAATTGCATTGCCTAGTAATCTATTTTTCCTTTTGGTAAAAACATTATTATTTACATAGTTATTAAAATATTCTTCCCTATTCTTATTTGATTAAACAAGGCCCTAGGATTAAAATTGTATTTTCATTGTATGATTTACTTTCCCTTTTCTCTTAAGTTTTTTTTTCTCAAGTTTTTATTTAAATTCCAGGTAACATACAGTATAATATTACTTCCAGTAGAATTTTGTATTTATCACTTACATACAAACCTAGTACTCATCCACAAGAGCTCTCCTTAATTGTCATCACACATTTATCCCAACCCCCTGCAGACTTCCCCTCCTGCAATCCTCAGTTGGTTCTCTATAGATAAGTCTGTTTTGTCATTTTGACTGTCTTTCTTTTTCTCCCATATTCATCTGTTTAGTTTCTTGAACTTAACATACGAGTGAAATCTACAGATATCAGTGTGTTGAATTTTGTATCCTGTGATTTTACTGAGTTCATGTATCAGTTCTAGCAATTTTTTGGTGGAGTCCTTTGGGTTTTCAACATAGAGAATCATGTTGTGTGCAAATAGTGAAAGTTTGGTTTCTTCCTTGCCCACTTGGATGCCTTTTATTTCCTTGTTGTCTAATGGCTGAGGCTAGGACTTCCAGTATTATGTTAAATAACAATGGTGAGAATAGACATCCCTGTCTTGTTCTGACCAAAGGGGAAAAGCTCTTAGTTTTTTGCCCATTAAGGAAAATATTAGCTGTGGGGTTTTGTATATGGCCTTTATTATTTTGAGGTATGTTCCCTTTATCCCTACTTTGTTGATGGTTTTTCTCATTAATGAATGTTGTGCTCTCTCAATTTTTTTTTCTGCATCTATTGAGAGGATCATGTGGTTCTTATCCTTTCTTTTATTGTGGTGTATCACAATTCATTTGCAAATATTGAGCCACCCTTGCAGCCCAGGAATAAATCCCACCTGATTGTGGTGAATGATTCTTTTAATGTACTGCTGGGTTCAATTTGCTAGTCTTTTGTTGAGAATTTTTGCATCCATGCTCATCACGAATATGGACCCGCAGTTCTCTTTTTTGGTCTTTGTCTGGTCTTGGAAGCAAGGTAATATTGGCCTCATTGACGTCTTCCTTCCGTTTCCATTTTTTTTGGAACAGCTTGAGAGGAATAGGTATTAACTCTTCTTTAAATGTGTGGTAGAATTCCACTGGGAAGCCATCTGGCCCTGGACTTCTGTTTGTTAAGAGATTTTGTTTTTATTACTGATTCAATTTCTTTGCTCGTTATTGATCTGTTCAAATTTCCTATTCTTTCTGTTTCAGCTTTGGTAGTTTATATGTGTTTAGGAATTTATCCATTTCTTCCATATTGTCTGATTTGTTGACATGTAGCTTTTCATAATATTCTCTTATAATTGTTTGTATTTCTGTAGTGTTGGTTGTGATCTCTGCTCTCTCATTGATGATTTTATTTATTTGGGTCCTTTCTCTTTTTGATAAGTCTGGCTAGGTGTTTATCAATCTTAAGAATTCTTTCAAAGAACCAGCTCCTGGTTTCATTGATTTGTTCTACTAGTTTCTTTGTTTTAAATTTCTGCATCACTTATTTCTCCTCTAATCTTTATTATTTCCCTTCTTCTGCCAGCTTTAGGGTTAATTTATTGTTCTTTTTTCTTGCTCCTTTAGGTGTAACTTAGGTTGTATAGTTGAGATTTTTCTTGCTCCTTGAGGTAGGCCCGTATGGCTATATACTTCCCTCTTCTGACCGCTTTTGCTGCATCTCAAAGCTTTTGGCCTGTTGTGTTTTCATCTTCACTTGTTTCCATGTACTTTTTAATTTCTTCTTTACTTTCTTGGTTGACCCATTCATCCATTAGTAGAATGTTCTTTAACCTCCATGTATTTGTGCTCTTCTCAAATTTCTTGTGGTTGACTTCATGTTTCATAGTATCGTAGCCAGAAAACATGCACAGTATGATCTCAATCTTTTTGTATTTGTTGAGGCCCAATTTGGGGCCTAGTGTGTGATCTATTCTGGAGAATGTGCACTTGAAAAGAATGTGAATTCTGCTTTAGGATGCAATGTTCTGAATATATCTATGAAGTCCAGACACATTTGGTCCAGTGTGGACCGAACAAAACCGTTGTTTCCTTGTTGATTTTTCTGCTTAGATGATCTGCCTGTTGATGTAAGTGGAGTATTAAGGTCCTCTACCGTTACTGTATTGTTACCATTGAGTTCCTTTATGTTTGTTATTAATGGTTTTAAATATTTGGGTGCTCCCGAGTTGGGGGCATAAATATTTACAATGGTTGGGTCCTTCTTGTTGGATAGTCCCTTTATAATGAAATAGTGTCCTTCTTTATCTCTTGTTACAGTCTTTGGTTTAAAATCTAGTTTGTCCATTATAAGTATGGCTACTCTCACTGTCTTTTGATGTCCATTTGCATGATAAATGTTTTTCCCTCCCCTCATCGTTCAATCTGCAGGTGTGTTTAGGTCGAAAGGAGTCTCTTCCAGACAGTATATAGATGGGCCTTTTGTTTTGTTTTGTTTTAATCCATTCTGACACCTATGTCTTTTTCTCAGAGCATTCAGTTCATTTACATTCAGAGTGATTGATAGATATGAAGTTAGTGCCATTTTATCACTTGTTTTACATTGTTCCTGAAGATTCTCTTTTCCTTTCTTTTTTTTTAAAAAAAAATTTTTTTTTTTAAATTATTTACTTATGATAGTCAGAGAGAGAGAGAGAGAGAGAGAGAGAGGCAGAGACACAGGCAGAGGGAGAAGCAGGCTCCATGCACCGGGAGCCCGATGTGGGACTTGATCCCCCGTCTCCAGGATCGCTCCCTGGGCCAAAGGCAGGCGCCGAACCGCTGCACCACCCAGGGATCCCTCTCTTTTCCTTTCTTAGTCTCTGTTGCTTTTGGTCTTTCTTTCCCACTCTTTAATATTTCTTGCAGGGCTGGTTTAGTGGTCATGCACTCCTTTACGTTTTTGTCTCTCTTTCTATTCTGAAGAAGAATATCTAGCCTTGCTGAATAGAACATTCTTGGCTGCCTTTTTCCCCATTCATCATGTTGAATATATCATACCATTTTCTTCTGGCCTGCCAGGTTTCTGTGGAGAGATCTGCTGCTAACCTTATTTGTCTTGACTTGTAAGCTAGGGATTTCTTTTGTCTTGCTGCTTTTGGGATTTTTTTCTTTATATTTTGGAAATTTATGATATACCTTTGTGTTGGCCTGCTTTTGTTGATTTTGATGGGAGTGCTCCGTGTCTCCTGGATTTAGATGTCTATTTCCTTCCCCAAATTAGGGATGCTTTCAGCCATAATGTCTTCAAATAAACTTCTGTCCCCCCTTTCTCTCTCTCTTCTTCTGGGACTCCTATGATATGAGTGTTAGGACATTTGATGAAGTCACTGAGTTCCCTAGGTCTACTTTCATGATCCAAGACTTTCTTTCTTTTGTTTGGCTTCATTTTCCATAATTCTATCTTCTAGGAACTTGTTTGTTCCTTTGTGTCTTCCATCCTTGTGGATGGTTGGTTTTGGTTGGTTTTGAATCTCAGATACTGCATTTTTCATTTTGGCCTGATTGTGTTTTAGCTCTTTCATCTCTGCAGTAAGGGTCTCCCTGATGTCTTCTATGTGTCTCTCAAGGCCAGCCAGTATCCTTATGATTGGATTTAAATTCTGGATCAAGCATATTATTTATATCTGTTTCTATTAGGTCCCTGACCATGACCTTCTCTTGTTTTCTTTTGAGATGAATTCCTCCATGTCACATTTTGTCTAGGACTCTGTCTTCTGTGTCTTAGGAAAGCCTGTTATGTTTCCTGCTTCTGAAGGTAAAGGCTTTATGGAGATCATATAATGTGCAGGGCCTCGTGCTTCAGGAAGCATCTCTGGTGTGTGTTGCATGGACTATGCTGCTGTATTTGGGCTGCTCTTTCCCTCAAGTCAGTCCTCTGCAGAGTTTCTCCTTGCCTGCAGTGGGGAGTGTTTTGACCTTGTCCAGAGTGTGGCAAGTTTTAACAAGGTGTGCTCTGGTCTGCTGGCTGAAAGAATCCTGATGCTGTTTCCACTAGAGCTGGAGCTTTGCAGAACTCTATGGTCAGTAGACCTGGGGTGTGTGTGTGTGTGTGTGTGTGTGTGTGTGTGTGTATGTATGTATGTTGGGGAAGGTTTCTGCTGGTCTTTGGGAGGATGGGTCTGCTGTACTGCTGCTCAGGTACACTTGCCCAAGAAAAGAATTACCGGCAGATCACAGCAGGACAGGACTTGGTAAAAGCGGGTTAGGTAGCCACTGTTGACGCTGAAGTTAGTTTATGTTGAGGAATGGTGCCTGTTGGCTCCTTTGTCCCTGGAGAAGCAATGCCACCTCTGTTGGATGTACTCCAGGAAGTGGAAACGTCTCTCCCAGTGTGTCCCAAGGGATCCTCTGATTACACCGTCTGTCTCTGGGCTGTCTGCTCCTGGGCTATCTGCCCTCCTCCACAGGAACACTGCAGTGCTAACTGGGCTCCACACCTGCCATGCTATAGACCTCTCTAACTCCAGTCTTTGAGCCCCGTGGTTGTAAAAACTCATGAAAATCAACCCTTCTTGTTTTCCTAGTCAATGGCTGTGGGGAAGTGTTTTCTTTGTGTAATTCCCTGTGTGTTCCTCTCTTTCTCTTCCTTCTATGACCAGGGCTCCCCCACTCTGTGGCACCCATGATCTGCTTCTTCCCCAAACCCTGTGTCTGTACTTCCCACCTTCCTCAACATGGCCTTTGTGTAGTGTGTTTTATCAGTCCTCAGGTCAATTTCTTGAGTATTCAGAATGGTTTTATAATTATCTACTTGAATTGGGTGACCAGGCAAGCTTAGAGTACTTTTACTACTGAATTATCTTAGCTCCTCCTCCACTAGTATTTAAATTTAAGCTCAGGAATGTCTGGGTGGCTCAATGGTTGGGCACTTGCCTTTGGCTCAGGGTGTGATCCCACAATCTTGGGATCAAGTCCCACACTGGGCTCCCTGTATGGAGCCTGCTTCTCCTTCTGCCTATGTCTCTGCCTCTCTCTCTGTGTCTCTCATGAATAAATACATAAAGTCTTTTAAAAAAGATAAAAAATAAATGTAAGCTTAAAATCTACACGTAGTGAACTCTTAGTTTCTGGATGTCTGAGAAATTGTTGTTCCTCATTCTTAGATGATGGATCTCTGACAATCACATTCCTCAGCATAGGTTGAGAATTAACATGCAATAGGCAGCACATATTTAAAATTGAAAAAACTATTCTGTTTCAGTTTTCATAGAAAAATAATGTATCCATCCCCTCTCTGAGTTGCCTCATTCTTATTTTTAATGCCTCCTTGTTGCCTCTGTCTACTGGCCAACAACCACTGATGTTCTTTGTTACTGTACATTAATTTGCATTCCAGGAATTTTATGTAAGAGAAATCATACAGTTTATATTTATTTTTGTCTAACTTCTTTTACTCACCATGATTAGTTTGAGACTCTGGAGGTTGTATTTATCCAGAGTTCATTTCTTTTTATTGCTGAGGAATTTTCTGCTGTATGGACATGGCACAATTTTTTTTAAATTTTTTTTTTATTATTTATTTATGATAGTCATACAGAGAGAGAGAGAGAGAGAGAGGCAGAGACACAGGCAGAGGGAGAAGCAGGCTCCATGCACCGGGAGCCTGACGTGGGATTCGATCCCGGGTCTCCAGGATCGCGCCCTGGGCCAAAGGCAGGCGCCAAACCACTGCGCCACCCAGGGATCCCGGCACAATTTTTTTAACATTCACTCATTGATGGATATTTGGGATGTTTCTAGTCATCAATTATTTTTTAAAGAAATTTAAATAATCTATTTCACTTACCCATATATTTGCCATTTTCAGGGATCTTCATTCCTCTGTGTATATCTTGATTTTCCTCTATATTGTTTTCCTTCTTTCAGAGGACTAATTGCAATGTTTCTTATAGAGCTTAATTTTTAGTCCTGAATCTTTTCAACTTTTGCCACTAAAAGTATTTATTTCACCTTCATTTGTAATGATATTTTTTTGAGTACAGAATTTTAGATTGACACTTTTTTCAGTACTTAAAAAATATTCTTCTATTCTCTTCTATCTTGGAAGTCTGCTGTTATTTTTATATTTGTTATTCTATATGTTAATATATCCCCCCCCTCTGGATTTCAATGATGATATAATTTGATGTAGTATTATTCATGTTTCTTATGCTTGAATTTCATTATGCTCCTAGGATCTGTGGATTTACAGTGTTCATCAAATTAGGAAGATTTGTGGCATGACTTATTAAAACATTTTTACTGTCCCATCCTTTCTTCTTCTGAGACTCCTATTGTATGTGTATTAGATAATGTGAAGTTAAACAATAGATCACTAATTCTCCATTCATTATTTTGGTCTTTTCATTCCTTTGTTTCATTTTGGAGAGTAGAAATTTGAGTTCAGTAATGTTTTCTTTTTCAGTGTCAATTCTCCTGTTAATCCCATCTAGCATATATTTCATGTAATGTCATACATTTGTTTTTCATTTCTAAAAGTTCAGTGTGAGTCTTTTTGATATCTTCCATGTCTCTTCTTAACATGCTTGTGCTTTCTTCTATCTCCTTGAATATATTGAGTATATTTATGATAGTTGATTTCATGTCCTTGTCTACTGGATTTATCCTACGTATCACTTCTGGGTTAGTTTCTGTTGATTGATATTTTCTCTTCATCATGGGTTGCATTTTCCTATTGATATGATATTGCCTGGAAGCCAGACATTGTGAATCTTACGTTATTAGGTGCTATTTGTTTTTTATTCTTTAGATATGCTTGAACTTTGTTCCAGGGCCCAATTATGCTTCTTAGAAACCAAACTATGTTTCCAAAAAGTGTATAGGATAACAGTGTAGCTGACAAGCAAAATGAATGACAGTAATGATTTAAGAAGTAGGAGGGAGAAATTGGGAAGGCTTTGTTCTTATAAGGCACTTGCACATCCCATGAAGCAGTATAGTTATCTTAAACTGGACTTGGATCAGCTGTAAATGTATAAACTCAAGAGTAACTACTAAAAATAAAAGTAAAAAAGAGAAGTCTAACTGATATACTAAGAGAAGGAAAGGAATCCTCTATAAAATGCTCAGTTTACCCCCCAAAAGCAGAAAAAAACTAAAAAGAAAATAGGAACAAAGAACAAGAAAACAGTAAGGACTATAGTAGACACTTATCCAACAGAATAATCACTTTAAATATGCATGTTCTAAATAAACCAAAGATTATCAGAATAGTTAAAAAACAAGTTCCAACTATGTTTTCTACAAGACACCCAATTTAAGTATACATGCATATATAGATTAAAAGTAAAGGGATAATGAAATATATACTAACATTAATAAAAAAATTAGTAATACATATGTATGTAGGCAGTTGCTTCAGGATGGTGGAGAATAAGGTAAGACCAGTGAATCCCATAAGCATTGGCTCACTGCTACACTTCACTTGCTTTGAAATTAATTTATTGATGCTGTGTGCATTACCATAATGGTGGATAAGGTATCCTGTAAATCCATGGATGTTAATCTTGGCAAAAAAAATTCCATGAAGGGAGGGCAGATTCATATCCAGAATAATGTCTATTCCAGTAAGCATAACATCCTTTCCCTTCCCTGATGAAAATGGTCCAATGTAAACATCTGCCACCAGATAACTGGCTGATCACCCAGGGAATGGTGCCAAATTAGAGAAAGTGTTGATTTCTATTGCTGTCATATTGGGCACTCAGTAGTGACTGTAGCTAGGTCAGCTTTGGTGAGTGAAAGTCCATGTTGCTCAGTCCATGCATAGCCTCCATTCCTATCACCATGGTTTCTTTGTTCATGAGCCCATTATGTGCTGAGAGGGTTGACTGGGAAAGAGGTTAATACGTATCCACAGAATGGGTCATTCTACCCCCTTGATTGTTAAAATTTTCCTCTGCTGAGGTTACTCTTTGGTGAGCATTCACATGGGACAAGAGTTTTTCTATATACTAGCTATGGAGTTTGAAATTAAAAATAATAACACTTACATTGGCTCACTCAAAAATAAAATACTTAGGTATAAATCTAACAAAGAATTTATGAGATCTCTATGAGGAAATCTACCAAACTACAAAAAAAATCTTTTTACTGATGAAAGAAATTGAAGAACAAATAAAAAGATATTCTATGTTCATTGATAGCAAGACTCAATATTGTCAAGATGTCAGTTCTTCCCAACTTGATCTATAGATTCAACACAGTCCAAATAAATCCCAGCAAGTTGTTTTGTGGATACTGACAAATTGATTGTAAAGTTATATAGAGAGGTAAAAGACCCACAATAATTAACACAATATTTAAAGAGGAGAGCAATGTCAAAGGACTGGTGCTACCCAACTACAAGACTCACTATAAAGCTAACATAATGAGGACAGTGTGGTATTGGTGACAAAATAGACAAATAGATCAATGGGGAACAGAGCACAAAGCCCAGAAATAGATCCATACATATATAGTCAAGTGATCTTTGATAAAGGAGCAAAGTCAATTCAATGGAACAAAGACAGTCTTCTTGACAAATGGTGCTAGAACAACTGGACACTTACATGCAAAAAAAAAAAAATAATCTATGCACAGATATTGTACCCTTCAAAACAACTCAAAATGGATCATACACCTAAACTGAAAACACAAAACTAGAAAACAACTAGAAGAAAACATAAAATCTAGATGACCTTGGATTTGGTGATGACTTTCTAGATATAACATCAGAAACATGATCCATGAAAGAAGATATTAAGTTGGACTTGATTAAAATTAGAAACTTCTGCCCTGTGGAAGATACTATCAAAAGAATGAGAGGATGACATACACTGGGAGAAGACAATTGCAAAAGATACATCTGATAGTGTTTATTTTTTAAAAGATTTGTTTATTTTAGAGAGCACAACAGGAGGTGCGGGGGGGAAAGGGAGAGATAATTTCAAGTAAGTAGATTCTGCTGAGTGCAGAGCCTGACATGGGGCTGGAATTTATGACCTTGAAATCATGACCTGAGCTGAAACCAAGAATCAAATGCTTAAAAAACTGCCATTCAGGTGCCTCAAGATATATCGGATAAAGACTGCTATCCAAAATACACAAAGAAAAAAAGAAAAAAAATACACAAAGAACACGTAAAGCTCAGCAATAAGAAAATAAACAACCCAATAAGCAATAAGAAAATAACAACAACTAAAAAATGGGCAAAGGATATGCACAGATACTACACCAAAGAAGATGGACAGATGGCAAATAAGCATATAAAAATATTTAAAATTGCAAATTAAAAATGAGAAAAAACTATATACCTAGTAGAATGGCAAAAATTTCAGTGTCAACACCAAATGCTAGAATGAATATGGAACAACAGGAACTCTCATTCATTGTTAGGGAATGCAAAAAATTCATTGTCACATTGGAAGACAGTTTGTCAGTTACCTAAGTAAACATACTCTTACCATATGATTCATCAATCATGGTCTTTGGTATTTACCCCCTAAAATGAAAACTTAGGTACATATAAAAACCAGCACATGAATGTTTATAGCAGCTTTATTCATTAATTGCCAAAACCTAGCAGCAACCAGGATGTCCTTCAGTAGGTGAATGGATAAATTGTGGTATATCTAGACAATGAAATATTCCAAAAAGCAGTGAGCAACGAAACTGTAAAAAACATACTGAGGAACCTTAAATACATATCACTAAATGGAAGAAGTCAATCTGAAAAGCTTACATACCATATGATATCAAGTGTATGACAATCAGGAAAGGATGAGCACTGGGTGGAAAGGATGAGCACTGGGTGTTGGCAAATTGAACTCCAATAAAAAAATGAATTTTTAAATAAATTCTTTTTAAAAATTTTCATTGATGTATAGAAACAATTGATTTTGTGTTGTTTATATTATAGCCTGCAACTTGGCTTAAATTCATTTATTCTAGTTGTTCTTTTGTGGTTTCTTTGGGATTTTCTACATACAGGATAACATATGTCAATAGGAGTAGTTTCATTTCTTGAATGCCTTTTATTACTTGCCTAATTTCTCTGGCTGAACTTCCAGTATAATATAGAATAGAAGTGGTAAAAACAGGTAACCTTCTGGATCTTAAGGAGGAAAGTTTTTATCTTTCATCATTCAGTAGGATCTTGTCTGTGGGTTTTTCAGGAATGCCCTTTGTCAGTTTAAGGAAGTTCCCTTCCATTTCTAGTTTTCTGAGTATTTTTATTATGAAGAGATGTTCAATGTTATTAAATGCTTTTTCAGTCTTAATTGAGGTGTATCTATATCATGCTTTTTCTTTTATTAATGTTTTTACATCTTTTATTTTCTTCTGTTGAATCACCTTTATATTTCTGGGATAAATCCCACTTAGCCATGGTACATAATCCGCTTAATATGCTATTGGATGCTGTTTGCTAATTTGAATTTTTGCATGCATATTCATAAGGGATGTTGGTTTCTAATTTCATTGTGGTGTTGTCTAGCTTTGAAATTAGGGTGATGCTGGTGTTACAGAATGAATTAGGAAATGTTCCCCTCCTCTCCTATGTTTTGGAAGAGTTTGAGAAGAATTGATGTCAATTATTTAAATATTTGGTAGAATTTGCCAGCCAACTCATCCTTGATCTTCCTTTGTCAGGAAGTTTTTGAGTACCGATTCAACATCATTACTTATTTTAGCTATGTTGAGATTTCTCTCTTGAGGCAGTTTTGGAAATTCATGTGTTTCTAGGAATTTGCCTATTTCATCTAAGTTATCTAATGTTGGTATATAATTGTTTAAAGTATTATCTTCACTTCTGTAGGGTTGATAGTAATGTTCCCACTTTCATTTTGATTTTATTTGCATCTTCCCTCTTTTTCTTAGTCTAGGTAAAGGTTCATTGATTTGTTAATCTTTTTAAGGAACAAATCTTTGGTTTTGTTAATTGTTTTTCTATTCTCTATTTTATCTGTAATCATTATTATTTCTGTACTTCTGTTAACTTTTGGTTTAATTTGGTCATCTTTTACAGTTTGTTGAAGTATAGAGTTGGGTTATTGATTTGGCATTTATAGCTATAAAACATTTATAGTCCTCTGAGTCATGTCTTTGGTGTAACCTGCAAATTTTGCTTATTATTTTAATGTATTCAAAGTATTTCACATTTTACTTGTGACTTCTTCTTTGACCTATTAGTTGTTTACAAGTGTGCAGTTTAATTTCCAAATATTGTGAATTTCAGTTTTTACTGATTTCTAGTTTCATCCCATGATGGTTATAGAAAAACTCTGTATGATTTTAATCTTTTTAAATTTACTGAGACTTGTTTTGTGGCCTAAAATATGTTCCATACTCAAGAATGTTCCATATGTACTTGAGAAGAGTATGCATTCTGTTATTATGTGGAGTATTTTGTCTGTTAAAGCTAGTTGGCTTATAGTGTTATTCAAGTCCTCTATTTCATGTTCGATCTCCTGTCTAGATTTGCTACCCATCATTGAAAGCAAGCTATTGAGTTCCTCAACTGTTGTTATAGAACTGATTCCCCCTTCAATTCTGTCAATGTTTGCTCCACATATTTTGGGCGTGCTATTTGATGCACATTTGTTTGCAATTGTTTATCTTCTCAACAAATTAACTCTATATCTTTCTTTGTTTCTTGTAACAGTTTTCTACTTATGGCTACTTTGTCTGGCACTAATTTTGCCATGCAATCTCTTTTGGTTACTACTTGCATGGAGGCTTTTTCCATCCTTTTAATTTCAATCTATTTGTGGGTTTTTAAAAATTTATTTAAAATGGCTCTCTTGTAGATAATATATAGTTAGATTATATATTTTTAAATCTATTCTGCCAATCTGTCTTTTAATTGGTGCATTTAATCCATCTGCATTTAAAATGATTACTGATATGGAAGCATTTCTGCCATTTTTCTATTTGTTTTCCAGAAGTATAGCTTGTGTTGTTCATGAATTGCTTCGATACTGCCTTTTTTTCATATTTAATTTTTTCTCAGTATATCTTTTTATTCCCTTCATATTTCCTTTTGTTTATTTTTGTTAATGGTTATGTTGGTGATTACAAATTCATAACAGTGTCTTTTGAATTGTACTAATTGTACTAATTTAGCTTCTATAGCATACAAAACTGTTGCTATAAATATTCATCACCTTCCCTTATATCTTTGTCTTTATATCTTTATTACATGCCCATTAAGGATTTACACACTTAACACGTAAATTCATGGAGAAAATAAGAAAGGAGTTAAAACTAAAAAATGTAATAATACTGGCTTTTATATCTACCTATAGTTATTTTTACCATTGTTCTTTATTTCTTCATATGTCTTTAGGTTACTGTCAAATTTCCTCTCATTTCAGCCTATAGGACTATCTTTAGTATTTCTTGTAGGGAGGGTCTGATAATAATGGCCTCTCTTTGCTTTTGTTTGTCTGGCAATGTCTTAATGTCTCTTTATTTTTTGAAGGAAAATTTTGCCAGATACAGGAATTCTTTGTTGACAGATTTTTTTCCCCCAGCACTTTAAATATGTCATCCCACTGCTTTCTGGCCTCTTTGGCTTCTACTATAAATTTGGCTGTCAAACTTCTTGGGGATTTCTTATTTATGAGGAATAATTTCTTTCTTGCTGCTTTTAAGATCCTCTATTTGTAAGACTTTGATTATAATGCATCTGAGTATCTCTTTGAGTTTATTATACTTGGAGTTTGAAGAATTTATTGGATCTGTAGTTCATGTCTTTCCTCCAATGTGAGAAGTTTGCAGCTATTATTTCTTCAAATATTCTTTCTTCTCCTTTTTCTCTTCTCTTCTCCTTCTGGTATTCCTATAATATTGGTATGCTTGATGATGTTTCATAAGTCCCTTAATCAAAACGGCACTCAAATCTGCTACTGAGTATTTCTGGTGAATTTTTCATTTTAGTTATTGTAATTTTAGCTCCAGAATTTCTACTTGTTTCTTTTTATAATTTCTATTTCTTTATTGATGTTCTCTATTTGTTCATTATTATCCAAGATTCTTTTTTTTTTTTTTAACATTTATTTATTTGGGAGAGACAGAAAGAGAGCATAGAAGGGAGGTGCAGTGGGAGAGGAAAGAGAATCTCAAGTACATTCCCGCTGAGCATAGAGTTCTATGCTGTGCTCAATGCCATGACCCCAAGATCATGACCTGAGACAAAATCAAGAGACAGATGCTTAACTGACTGAGACACCCAGATGCCTGCATTGTTATCCAAGATTCTTCATTGGTTTTTCATTTATGAAAACCTTTAGCTTTATAATTTATCAGTCTTTTAAAAATTAATTATTTTGATCATTCTGAACATCATAAAAAGTCTCATTTAAAAGTCTTTGTTATTAATAAAATTAATTTCAACTGGAATGAATTGTTATGGTAAATTTTTTGTTGACTTTCTTAGCATCCCAGAATTTTTTCTCTAGTTTCTCTTCTTCTCTACTGTAGGATTTTTGTAGTTTCTCCACTACTTTCTAGATCCTTAGTCTATAATTTTCAGAGTTCTTGATCCATATTACTAGAGATAGGAAACAAAAATCTAGCTACTGATCTAGTTAGTCAGAAACCAAGCCAAGGGTTATGTGAGAGTTTAAAATCCTCCAGGTTTTAGAGATTGTTTTTGTTTTCTATTTTTATTTCTTATGTCATTAATTTGTGATTAGAGAATGTGGTTTGTAACATTCTAAAGTATTGAGGTTTTCTTGTGGCTTTAATATAGGCTTAAATTTTCAATAGGTACTTGAAAAAATTTTAAGGTATAAAGTTCAAGAAATATTCAACAAGTCTTTCATATAAGTTATGTTTCTTTTTTCCTCATTGTTTTATTTTTTTTTCATGAGTTGTCATTAAATTATGTCAAAATCTCTCATTATTATTGCATTTCTATTTCTTTTTATTATAGTTTTTGAAGTATAATTTCTAATCCACGTTACTTAGTTTATTAAAATTTTTAAGAGTTTCATGGGGATCCCTGGGTGGCTCAGTGGTTTGGCGCCTGCCTTTGGCCCTGGGTGCGATCCTGGAGTCCCAGGATTGAGCCCTGCGTTGGGCTCCCAGCATGGAGCCTGTTTCTCCCTCTGCCTGTGTCTCTGCCTCTTTCTCTCTCTCTCTCTGTCTATCATGAATGAATGAATGAATGAATGAATGAATGAATGAATAAATAAATAAATAAATAAATAAATAAATAAATAAATAAAAATTTTTAAGAGTTTCATTGTGGATGTCCATTTCATCACTATAAATATAAGCACTTTCTAACTTAATGTATTTTGTCTTGAACTCAGTTTGGATATTAATATATTAACTCCTGTTTTATTTTTACCAATAGTTGTCTAACATACTCTACTACTAACTTTTGAATCATCTTGTTTTAGATTTTTTTGTTGTTGGATTTTGTTATGTGATACATGCTGAAAGCCTTTTTCTTATAATACAAAGCAAATTATTTTACTACATCTACTGGCATGAGAGATGGTTCATCTAAGTTCTATTTTAAAGAACATCTTATTTTACTTAATTTTCTAGGAGACAATTTATATACCACCTCCTCTCACTTAAATCAATCAACAATTTTCCATAATGAATTGCTTAAAAGCAGCTTTGGTCAAGAATGGAATAAAGCACCAAAATAAAATAAAAATTTTAAAAGACTGCTGTTTTAAACATTAAACACTTCTGCCAATGATATTTAAACAAAAGGCATAAATGATATTCGCATGATACATGTTTTTACTGTTTCCTTGTGGTTGGTTTTCCTCACCATCATGCAAATCACAGACCTGCAGTTAGTTGTCAATTGTCATACTAGATCAAAGAGGTTCATTCAGCTTCAAATTATTTGAAGGCCTTGGATAGAAGATTCTAAGGTTTTGAAATCCCAAACTATCATGGCTCCACTAATTCCTGTACAGCAGAATTTCCAGTAATCTTGTTTGTCCACTTGAGTTAATTGCTATCTATTCTGGTGCAGTATATCTGAGGCTGTAATGTAGTACTCAGTTGTGACTCTCTTGCCCATGTTTTGGAAGTATTTCATAGCTAACATGTGCTGGATGCTTTGTTTTGGAATATTTGGAGACTAAAGGAGCTGTGGTCAAAAAAAAAAAAAAAAAAAAGCCGTGGTCATCTTAGTTAATTAAAGAATACTGGGTAGTAGCCATGGCTGGCAGCTACACAATGCTATTCTCTGAGACAAATAATTCATTCAGGAGTGGCAGCAACTGTTTTCAGATGAAACCTGAACATTGAAGCATCAGCAATAGTCACATTGCTGTCATAGCTGACCTAGGCCACAGAGTTCCCACTGGCAGAGAAATTGAAGCTGGGACCCAGTTCCCAGTACCATTGGACTCCGATATCAGCTAACCAAAATGCATCTTGCTGCCCTATGGCATACTGGTTGGTTTTCATTCACTTCTTTAATGTATGCAGAAGCACTGCATTTGAAGTCACATAATCCTGCTGCCAGGAAAACACTGTTGGTATGCCATTTCAAATTGAGGACCTTTTAATGTGTTTGCTTACCCACTTGCCATTTTCATGCTCAAGTAATAAGCAGAAATGAATTGTGCTTCATTATCCATAGCAAATATGTTCTCTAGAAGGGATGAGTCACAAATTGGCTACATAATTAATTCTGAAGATCACCAGGGTAAGCTTCCAGATACCATCTTCCTGGCTCCTGCAAAGGACAGTGTAGTCACTCTTGAAAGACCAGTACATATTTGTGATGTGTCCACTGTGCTCCTGGAGTTCATGAGGTTTCACCCACTGGCTCTGATTCTTCTTATAGATATGAAGTCTGTAGTTATTGTGGTTAAGGGCAATCTGAATATGATAAGTCATTACTCTAGTACAAAGTTGTTGCAGTGACAATATTCTTGGTGTTTTCAAAAGGTAGAAAGGTAGAGTCAGGGAAGTCCTGAGAGTCTCAAAATGGAGAATCTGAAGACTCTGGTCAGTCAACATCAACATCTATTCTATCTCCTTATTTTATAGTGGGTTGTATCTTCTTTGTCTTCTGCTGCTTCTGCATTTTATATCCACTTTTAATATACGGTCTGTATTTTCTGATTTTTTAACTGTATATTACCCTTTGCTTAATTTTTGAAATTTTGAGATATTTCACCTTTTCTCTAGTGGTTACCTTGAATATGTATTTTTCTTAAATTGTTAGCTATGCATAGTAACTTACTTCCCCTTACGAAAAGTGAAATTAGTGTAATTCTTCTTCCTCTGATTGTTTTTGTTCTCACTTTACCACCAATTAACCACCAAATTTAGCTATAGAATTCTCTTTTGTTGGGAACTCTAACCTCCTCTCTACATTCCATCTCTCAACTTTAGAATTTCACTATTGTTTCTATATAACAGATTTTAAGTTTACATTATATTTTGTAATCATATTTGGCACTGTTGATTTTAGTTCTACACTCAAATAAATAATCACTGCAGTTCTTTGACCATGGCCTTTTCATGAATCTTTTCATTGGGTGGAATTTCTCTTGTAATAGATATATTTTAAGGGCTTATGGGGGTTTGTGTTTCATTTATAGTATTCTTGGTGAATATATAACAGTATATTCATAATGTTATGTGCCAGCCCCTGGATTATGTACACATAAGGTTTGAATTCGGGGGATCCCTGGGTGGCTCAGCGGTTTGGCATCTGCCTTTGGCCCAGGGTGTGATCCTGGAGTCCCGGGATCGAGTACATGGGGCTCCCTGCATGGAGCCTGCTTCTCTCTCTGCCCATGTCTCTGCCTCTCTCTCTCTCTCTCTTATAATAAACAAAATCTTAAAAAAAAAAGGCTTGAATTCTATAAAATTCATTTTTAGGTTTTTTTAATTCAAAATATTGTTGGAAAATGGTCAGCCCCAGTGGCGCAGTGGTTTAGCGCCGCCTGCAGCCTGGGGCGTGATCCTGGAGACCCAGAATCGAGTCCCACGTCGGGCTTCCTGCCTGGAGCCTGCTTCTCCTCTGCCTGTGTCTCTCACGAATAGATATAATAAAATCTTAAAAAAAAATATTGTTGGAAAAGAGAAAGTCTATTTCTTTTTTTTAAAATGAGAAACAAGATAGTTTTGCACTAAATGTAAAAATGTTAGGTATAAAGCAATTTCCCATGAACCTGGCAATTACCTCATAAAATGCTAACTACTTAACTGTTCTAACTGCATAAGTGTTTACTGTATGAGGTTTTTACTGCTATTACTATTATTTTACTGTTACTGTTACACTGTTCTTCAGTTAAGGATTATTATAACAAAGAAGTTATATTAGTATCTAAAGCTCTCCAACACCTTGTCATTTTTTCCTTTGTCTTTAGTGGATAGCTCATGTACACAGTCACTAATATCTTGATATAGATGAATGTTATCAATAATTTCTAATTGTACACTGAATGGTTAACATGGATGTCCCTGTAGAACTGAACCTCATTCTCCTTTCCTCTCAAACCAGGTATTTTCCATGAGAACTATTCTCAACATGCCTTAGTCATTCTGGACTCCTCCTATTTCCTATGCATTACCAACACTGTTTTGCTCACTGTTTGTAATCCTACCAGTTGTAACTTCTCCCATCGGGACTGCTTTTCTCTTCATTTTCTTTGTTCTTCTACTTTGGCTCCTCATCTGGCCTTCAGCAGTAGCTTCTTAAACATCTTCCTCCTTCACTAATGAATTTTACACTACTGGAAAATGATCTTCCTAAAGCATATTACAAGTGACCCAGGTATATTTTACAGCAAGGTTTTGGGTGAAAGAATTTACATTTAAATATTTATCCTTGTCTAGAAGCCTTATGGTTTTTTTCTGGAAATTTCATTTTTTTAAATGAAATTATATTAACAACTTACTTATAAGTAGATATTTAATGAAATTTTATTATAAATCCTTTTAAGTGCAAAAAAAATCCTTTAGTAAAGTGACACACACTTGACAATTTTATATATATTAGTTTTCATCATTTGTCTTTGCTCAAAGTATGTGTGAAAATAACGAGAATGAAGCTGTTGGGAGGGAGACTTTGAGAGACTAACATTTGTAGAAACTGTTAATGGTTATTAATAACAACTATGCTAACTGATCTCCAGATTAGATTTACAACTAATAGCTTTCTTTGTTATTTCTAATAAACATAGAAGTGGGCTGGGAATCTTTTTTCTTCATTTGTAAAGTGGGAACAATATCAATTACCTTGTCTTGGGCAATATATCTAAATCATTTAGCATAGTATCTGACACATTGTAGGAGGTCAATAAATAAAACTATAATGTTGATTCTTCCTTTGATATCAATCATCAATTATAATGGTAAAACACTAATTCATAACAATTTCTTTAATATTGAACTAATAATACTACCTACTATGTTAGTGGTTTGCATTTATAAAATATGCATTAATCAAATTCATAAAAGATTATCTGTAACTAGATAATAAATGTAATTATTTGTGGTCTAACATTTAATTTAGATACAATGAGGTGAGGTATGTGAATATGCTCTATAAACTTTGGGTAACATATTCTATGATCTAGCTTCAAATCTTTACCATTTATTAACAACACAATCTGTTTCTCCTCTGAAGAGAGAAGAAAAATATTGGGAATAGCAATAGCAACTTCAAAGAGCTGCTAAGAAAATCAAGTAAAATCATGTATGTGAAGCAGCTTTGTAAACTCTAAAAAAAAAATAATAATGCAAAGACTAATTACTGTATTTTTGTTATTTTAACCATGACATTATCAGGATTTAATGCTATGAATTTAAGTTAGAATAAAGGAGATGAAAATAAAGGTAATTAAATTAAAAAAAACACTATACTGGAACAAGCAGATAAAAGTTCTGAAGGAAAAATTTATGAAGGTCTATTTCGTAAAGCACTATTTATTTCAGAGTTTGAATTATAAATAAGTCTGTGACCACCGCAAAAAATGAAAGTGAATCAACTTTCCTGTAACTTTTCTAAAATTAAGAAAAGAGCTAGGACTCCATTCTTTTATGTATCAGGCATTTTTGTTGTTGTTAACTAGTATTAATTCTAAATAATACTAATATACAGAATAGGGAAAATAATTATGGGAAAAAAATGATGCTTATTTACATGATTATAGTCACAAAAGGAAGGATCCATATGCACGATTATTCAATGTTCAAAAACATTTTCATGCTAAAAAGAAATGAAACATTATATTTCTTGGTGTGTAATGATTTATCAAACACAATTTTGTAAAATGATTGTTAACAAATGAAATGTTAAATGCTGCCAACAGAACTGTATGGTGATTTTTAAAAAAGCCTTTTTGGATAGCCATCAAACACCGCCATCCAGGAAACCTGTTATTCATGGACTTGTTGGTAAAAATGTTCAGCCAAATGAATTTAAGAAATTTAAGAAAACTTAAATTGTTGGCGTACCGTACCAAGATCAGCCTTAAGATCTGTTGGCAGACTTAACTTTCTTGATCCTTTAACTGAAACAACAGAAAAAGGAAAAAGGCAGTTGTTAATTACATAAAATTAAAGAGTGTGGGGGAACAGTATGTACTACAGTATAATTATTAAATCCTGATGAGCATTATATTTAGTGAGCATGTATAGAAGCAGAAATACTGTTTGATGTTAATTGGTCATTCAGTAGTAAATATTTAATATGCAAACCGAAACATGAGAAAAGCAATTGTTCTTACAGCAGATAATTAAGTATTTGCATAGTTTTTTTCACATGTGGTATGAGAAGTGATTTTTTTGTTTAATTTGGGAAGAACCAAAAAGTCATTTTGGATAAATCTAATAGGCAAAGAAATATTGCAACAAATGTATGAACTCATAAATAACTGACCAGGGTAAAAACTGATGCTAAAGCTCTCAATATTTTTTTTGAAATAGAAAGAAAATTCTATTACAGATCTATATGATACAGTCAAGGAAACTTTACCATGCCAATGGCAGATGACATGACTTCAATATTGAAGGGTACAATGTTAAATTCAGTAGATAAGATCTTGAAAAATAAAAGATATTTGAAAATGAATTTAATTATATTATAAATCAAGATATCAGAAAATGCTTAAATCAAGAAAAAATATATAATTTATTTAAAAGCTTTCCTCATTATCTGTTAATAATTTTACATTGGGTATCTCAAAATACTGAACTGGAATGCATGTTATCATAGGAATGCATAAGGGGAAATCATGTTAGACATCTTTTCTGTCACTTTATACTTGAAGACTCTAATTGATACCATCAATTAACTTATACCTTCTAGTAAGTGATTTTTCTTTACAAATAGGAATGTTATTTTATTTTTATTTTTTATTTTAAAAATATTTATTTGAGAGCACACAAGCAGAGGGAGCAGCAGAGGGATAGCGAGAGGTAGGCTCCCCACTGAGCAGGGAGCCTGACATGGGGATCAATCCCAGGACCTCAGGATCATGACCTGAGCTGAAGGCAGACGGTTAACTGACTGAGCCATCCAGGCACCCCAGGAATGTTATTTTAAAATAAAAATGCAGATTGCAGAGTAGAAAGAATATTCAATTTAAAATCAGAAAACCTGGCTCACAAATTTCTGAATTTGGCCACCTAAAAATATGTTTGGGGAAAAAAATCCCTTCATCAATTTGTCACTTAATTTTGTAGCTTAATCTTATCTGTCAAATAACATTCTTGATATAATCTTTAGTGTTTCTGCTGGAATATGATTAGAATACATTTTATAATGGTTTTTAGAAAACCTAAATATATTATAAACTCAAATATATTTTTTATGTTTCATGAAATATCATTTCTTGATTTTCCCCCCAACTATTTAAAAATAAAAACCCATTCTTATTTCACAAATCATACTAAAATAGATGGCGAGATGGATTTGGTCTGTGGGCTGTCGTTTACTGATTACTAAATTCCATGCTAAACTACTTGTAAAAGGAAACCTAAGTATTATCATTCTAATATAAATAATAGCAACAGGCAAATGTTCCTATGAAAAGACATTAAAAGTAATCCTATTAAGATTAAGGGGCAACCAGGAAATCAAATTTTAGTAATTTGGGTTTAGAATTAGCACAAGCAAAAAGTTATTTATGTCAAAATATGGCCAACTGAATATATGTAATATGCTTCATAAGAGGTTGCAAATATATTTTGTAAATTCACAGTTCAGATGAACTGAAGGATTGGGTGTGTGTGTTCCATATTTAGAATAATCTCTCAATTTATTTTTATTTTCTAAAAGATTTTATTCATGAGAGAGAGAGAGAGAGAGAGAGAGAGAGAGAGAGAGAAAGGCAGAGACATAGACTGAGAAGCAGGCTCGATGCAGGGAGCCCAATGTGGGACTCAAGGCCAGGACTCTAGGATCATGCCCTGGGCTGAAGGCAGGTGCTCAACCACTGAGCCACCCAGGCATCCAGCATTTAATTTTTTAAATGACTGATTATAATGGAAGGGTTTGTTTAATAATTTATCTTGTTTCTATTTTGTTTTTTAGAACAGTATTTTGGGGGCTCAGTTGGTTAAGCAGCAAACTCTTGGTTTTGGCACAGGTCATGATCTCAGGGTCTTGGGATTGTGCCTCTGGATGAGCACCATGTTCAGAGAGGAGTCAACTTGTGAATTTTCTCTCCCTCTGCCCCTCCCCCTGATCATTCTCTCTCTCTCTCTCTCTCTCTCTAAAATCTTTTAAAAACTACGGTATTTCAACATATCTATATAGTATTAATTATTATTATTATTATTATTATTATTATTATTATTATTATTTTTATTTATGACAGTCAGAGAGAGAGAGAGAGAGGCAGAGACACAGGCAGAGGGAGAAGCAGGCTTCATGCACCGGGAGCCCGACGTGGGATTTGATCCCGGGTCTCTAGGATCGCGCCCTGGGCCAAAGGCAGGCGCCAAACCGCTGCGCCACCCAGGGATCCCCAGTATTAATTATTTTTAAAATAGATTACAAAGATCTTTTCAAAAAGAGGGCAAATGGTTCCTGCCTATTGGTTAGTAAGCCCAGATACATAGAGCATGACAAAGACCACAATATCACATGCCCTCCTGCTATTCTTTCTGATGGAAAATTCTAGTATCTAACTTACTCTGGCTCTCAAATCTGCTCTAGTTTTCTGGATCTCCTTCTCAATTTTGTTACCTCTTTTTGGTTTTCTGTAGAAAGCCTGAAAACTGGAGTCCTCTCACAAACCCCCATCTTCAATAGTATAACTGAAGGAGGGAAAGGGAATGATTTGATGGTGGTATTACTTTAATAAAAATATTAATAGGTGTCTATTATTCATGTACAGGATGATTCTCTTCACTTGCCCACCTAGTACACTCTTTTGGGGGAGGGGATGGCTCTTTGTGTCCAGACAACTAGTAAACTTTTACTTGTTCTTCAAGACCACTCAAAAATCACCTCCTTTCTGAATGTAGCCTCAAACTTAAGGCTTCATCTGGTGCTATTATCCTAACTTTCATAGCCCCTTGTGCACATTTCCTTTATAACACATCACATTTTATTACATTTGACCTTTTTTTTTTTTTTTTTTTTTTTTTTTACTCTGCTACTCATTAACATCCTGAAACTGAGTTCTCCAAAGGTGGAGGTTGTATTCCCAAAACCTAATAAAGTATTGACATAGAGTAGGTGTACAATGAGTGTTTGCTGAATAAATGTTGAAAAAAACAGTAAAGTCAGGATATGGGGTGAGGAGTTACTCTGAAGAGGGCTAAACAAAGTATGTTCAAGTGTTAGAGAAATATGTTACACATGAACACTTGAAGAATCTGAGTTGGAAGATGAGTAAGGCAAGAGGAAGTATGAGGCAATTCTTCTCGGAAATGTATAGAATGGAAACCATACATATTAACCCCTTATAATGTGCTCTTGGGAATGTGGCTCTCTGAATTTCTTAATTTTTACTGTTCTCTAACATAGGCACAGTGCCATTACATATTGAAGGGGAGAAAATGTTTAATAGAAACTTCTCACTGCTCACTGGCTCAGCACACTGCACAAAAAAGAGAATCTTGCTCAAAGGAATCTTAGAGATCATTTACTCCAATATCCTATTCAATGAAAACTATTTCTCCTACAACATTCTTGATATCTTGTTTAAATAGTCCTCATAAAAATCTTTAAAGGTATATAAAAAATCAAATTTTGGGTTGTTATATAACCTTTGCAAGACTATGTTATCTCTATTCTAGATTTTTCTACTTCAAAATTCAGGCTCAGTTACAGTAATGAGGCAGGGTCGTCTAGTGGCTTAGCATAGCTTATGACAGAATTAGGTCATATGTTCAGCCTTAAATATGAACAGAATTTCCGGCATTACAAAAGTATTTTGGCTAGGGGTTTCAGGTATCTTCAGTGCATCAGATCCTTCAGTCATCTGTATATTCACGTGTTTTTTTTTCCTAACTTCTAATTCAAGTCAAAGTCAATGGAAACTGCAGCCTGACTCATCAGAGGAATGCTGTATTGGCTTCAAACAACTCTCAGAACAATAGAAAACAAACTGATGGTTACCAGAGGGGAGATGGTTGGGGAAATGGGTTATTTAGGTGATGGGCATGGGGTGTTGCATTGGAGTGCTGAATCACTATATTGTACACATGAAACTAATACTACACTATGTTATCTAACAAATTTAAATAAAACCTTAAAAAAATAAATGTAATATGTACAAAAACCCTCTGTGGTGCCACAATTGAATCAAATTTTTAGGAACAGAACAAACTGAATCAGTCTGAATGTGGCTTACCACTTTAATGGGAAATACATAAAGAGGTAGGCTAGAACTTTCTAATTCAAAGCTTTTGATTAATTGTTTCTTGGTTAGAGACAACTGGATTGACCTTTTGATTTCCAATGGAGGATTTCTACTTTGTTACGGCTAAGCTACATACAACTGATACTGGAAATCAGAATGGCCAAGGAGATCAGATTCAGTCTCTTTAAGCCATTGATGTTTGTTACTATTTTTATAATAACTGCTACTATATTTTATTGAGAATCTATGTTCTGGAAATTAGCATAAAGTTAAGGTTGAGAAACTTGGCTAAAGGTATAATGGTAGGAACAGCAGGTAGGTTGAAATTTCCCTGACTCCAAAGCAGCTTACTTTCCAGTAAGCAGCACAATAGGTATGTTATATATGATATAGCAGATACCAATTGTGTCGGCCTAGATGTCTTCTGCAAAATAAATCTAATACTAAACATTTAGATTGAAGTGTTTATAAAATTTATCCGTGTTTTGTTTCATTTACTGTTTGGAACATAGTAATGAATTTCACTTGTCTCTATCTTCCCTAAGCTAGAAACTTAGAACAAAGCACCTGGTACATATATAGGTATAGTTCTCTCTCTCTCTCTCTCTCTCTCTCTCTCTCACTCACACACACACACACACACACACACACACACACACACACAATTTTAGAGTCACCATACTATTGTAGAGCCCTGAAAGGCCTACATGCTTCTATATTACCACCCCTCCCTGCCCCACCTTTTATGAAGTGACTAACATAAAATCAGGCAAAGAAGAATCTTTATTTGAATTTGCCCCAGCATAAAAAAATGTTTAATGTCATGACTCTACTTTTCTTGCTATATTAAAATATGTATTATATTTCTATCTGGACAGTATTAATGAATTAGTGATTTATTAGTGTTGCATGAACAAGAGTTAAAGGATTATGAAGCTTTATTTCTATTCTTGTTTACCTTGAACTATAAACTCCCAGAGAAAACTACTTCTTCAACACACTTTTTTTAAGTGCATAAAATAGAAGGACAAATCATTTGGGATCAAAGGACCTTGAAATCTGAAGATTTGGGCTGGTTCAGACTAAGCCATTTATTAATAGGTTAATCTTGGGCAAGTTATGAAATTTTTCCTTAGTCATACTTTCTCCACTTGTGTAAAATGAGAACTATACTAACCTTACAGGGTTGCTATAGGATTGAATAAGATAATACATATGAAAAATACTTTGTTTGCTTTAAAGTACTATATCAATATTGATTACAATTTTTAGCAAACAAGGCTTAATAAATTCAAAATATAATTTGTTGATTCTATGAACTAAAAAGTATATTAAGTTTTTTTTTTTTTTTTTTTTTAGTTTTTTTGAATTTTTTTGTTAAAACATACTCTTCATAACTTAGCAACTTTGTCACTGTTTGGCTGTCCTTTAGTTTCAACTGTGATAAGTTTTTTGCAATTCTTATATTTCTTTTTCTCATTTTTAAAAAGAAAACCAGGAAAAAGCATAGGTTTTATAACAAAATGTTATAAAGGTTAAGCTGGAATTCTAGCTCTACTTATTTAAATACTCTGTCAGTTTTCTCCTCAGCAAAAAACCTATCCCAGGGGTGATGTAAGAAAAAAAAGAAACTAGGTTTGAAAAATTGTGGGTTACAATTATTTTTAGGTTTCTTGTTTACTAACTTCATTTGGAGTCTAGAACATTGGGAATTTATGCTTCTTAAAGTTGCAAATCTGGTCATAACCATTTTGTAATGAATGCCTAATTGAAGGAAGCTGTGCAACCTGTGTTCGATTTTGATTTGGCCTCTCTGAATAGCATCAAATATTCAACGGTTCTGTATAAAACAGATTATAAGACCTTCCTTTCTGTTCACTATTTCTGAGAGAACATTGCCCCTTTGAGGCAATTCTTTTGTGGAATTTCCATGATCATCCTGGTAGTTTGTGATCATAGGTAATATTTTATTGTATTCCAAAAAGTTATTGTATTACAAAAGCATTTTTACAAAACCACTCTACTTTTTGGCACTTAAGTTTCCCTAAGTTCTCTGTTGGTTCCCTCATATTTTTTTAGGTCTGATAAAAGTATTCAGACTTAAGGTAGAAAAATAACTATCAAAATTATATAGAACATTACAAAATCATAGAAGCCTTAGGAATTCCTACTTTATTCCAGGGAATTTTGTCTTCATTCACCATGGGGGACTTATATTTTCAGCACAAATAAGAATAAAGCATTTGAGAAAAATTGTGTAGTCCAGAAAATTGTAGAGATATGAAAAACTTGTTTGTTCAAAAAAAAGATTTTCACTTTCACCTGGCAAGTGATGTACTTGATTCCTCTGTTTCACAGCTGGTATTTCATTCCTATAAAAGCCTGGTGCTCCCTCAGGAGTTCTGGTAGCAAGTCCTAAAGGAAGGGAATAAAAGACTTTGGCATTTAATTTCTTAGCCCAAGTGAACCCAAAAGTTTTATCTTGGAGGTGAATTTCATGATAATTGTTTGGAAGGCTCTCTGTTTTGTGCCTTTATCTGAGTATTTTGGTGCCGTCCCAACAGAGGTCTATTTGGAGGGCAGAAGCTTTCTTCTTTGGAAGACATAGTGGGGTTCCAGAAATGTAGAACCAGACAGAAGGAGCATTCAAGCTGGCTATAAGACCTAGTTCTAACCCAGGTTTGAAAACAACAGAGATGGTTATTTCTTTATTAGTATTTTGTGATGTTAGCCTTTATGATATTTTAATAAAGATATCTTTACTAAAGATACCTAAGTAAACATATTTTAATAAAGATACATATTTTTATCACCCTAGCCTTAACTTGACCTTAATAGCATAGTAAGTCTATTATTGTGGACAGTGAGAATCACAAGGATTGATGGCTATATTGGTAGCAGCAGTACTAGAACCCTGATGCTAGCCTAGAAAAATATGTTCATCTGAGCAAATGATTTTTAAAGGCACATCTTCAAGAAGGAAAAATTAGAAAAATGCACATCTTGTGGGCAGATATAACTCTACAGTTGAGGGCTTGGTTAGTTTTCAATTCTTTGTCCAAAGAAAAAGGGTCTGTTTCCTTTAGGGGCTGCAGTTCTGTTCCAGATAATGGAACTAGGGCTGAATGTTAGTTCTTGCTCATCCCCTTGGAAGGTATGTTTATATAGTACTCAAACTGCACAACCTTACCTGGTGAATGAAAAAGGGTTATCCAGCTTTAAGAGAAAACAACTCTTTGTAAAATTACTAGTTTAATGTTGGTTTCTGCAGATAGACTGTCAGATGCATTTGGCATGGAGTATGTTCGTTTGTTCATTATTCTCAGTAGATAATATCTACATAACTGTAGATACTGAAAATTATTTGAATAGTTGAGTGAATGAATAAGTAATATGAAATGGTTATATTATCCTGGGAGTTGATAACATCAGCTTTCCAGTTGGCTCACTGGGATTCTTTCAGTTTCCAATTCCTCCTCAAATAAATATTTACTAGTCTTAAACTTTATTTTACTTGCAGTTTTAATGGCTAATGGCTAATGCAGTTTTTATGGCAGTTTTATGGCTCATGGCTAAATTGAGATCCATGTAGAAAATCAGAGTTACAGAACGATTATTGGTTTCTGGCTTGCCTAATTACCAAACATTCCTGCTCAGCTATTAGCATCAATGTTTTTTTTTTTTTAATTTTTTATTTATTTATGATAGTCACAGAGAGAGAGAGAGAGGCAGAGACACAGGCGGAGGGAGAAGCAGGCTCCATGCACCGGGAGCCTGATGTGGGATTCGATCCCGGGTCTCCAGGATCGCGCCCTGGGCCAAAGGCAGGCGCCAAACCGCTGCGCCACCCAGGGATCCCTAGCATCAATGTTTTAATCAGACTTTAAAGGGTTGAAGGTTTGAGATCACAAAATAGATACTGAGAAGGTAAGTATTGAAAATATATTGTAAAAATTTTCAAAGAGCCATGGTTCTCAAGTGGTTAAGAGGCCAGAAACATTAGCATTATGTAGGGAGTTGGTAGAAATACAAAATTTGAGGCCCCAGTCTAGACTTGTTCAATTAGAATCTCTGTGTTTTAACAAATTCTTCACATGATTCTAATATAGAATGTTTGAGAACCACTGCATTAAGGAAAAAACCACTTATGTTTGAGAACCACTGCATTAAGGAAAAAAATAGAGAAGGCAAGAATAGTATTGGTTCTTTAAATGCCTTATATACATGAAAAAGGGGAGATTATTCAGATACAAACATAATAATTGCCATTGTTAATCAGACCTAGTGAACTGTTTCTTAGTGTATTAATCAAGGAGACATTAGGAGGCATGGCTGTTTTTCTTAATTTTTCAAAAGTTAGATATATTACATATATTCCAGTTTTCCTTAATAACATATATTGATTTGGTTCTTCATACATTTTCTAAACATTTTAACTGTTGATATTTTCTTTTCTTTCTATCTTTAGAGATAATAGGCTTCATGAGTTTTATAAACTACTGTTAAAATCTTAAATGCACTTTTTTCAGTTACATTTTAGTTTTATGAGATTGGGCTAAAAAGTCTGCATTTACCCTAACTATACCTTTCCCGATAATCTAGATACAGTGATTTGTACAATAGGAAGAGAGGACAGAATGTAATGTTACGTATATGTGTTACTGGGGTATTCTAGGAATAGCACTGGGCACATTCTCTGTTGTGGGCTTACAAAGACTCCTTGATAAACACATTTGTCTTTTGCACGGTAAATGAATGGAATATGCAAATAATATTTCCAAATTTCTTAAGATAAAATAAACTTTGTTGGCACTGTTCCCAGAAGGATAAATTTCATACATTTTAACAAATCTATAATGATTTAAAAGCTGTAATAAGAAAAATCTCTCATTCCTCAATTATGAATTGCTACTAAAGAAGAGTGGGCCCTGTCCAACAAACCAGCCTCAAAAAGGGCACTGAAGTGATAAGTGAATCTTACAGCCAATTATTTCTGTCCTAAGCAACCTAACAAAAATGTAGCCAAAGCCTTCCTGCTTTCAAGCAACCTACTTCATTGCATGCAAAGTCCTGACTCTGCTTTGCAAAAAAAAAAAAAAAAAAAAAAGGTGGTGGTTGTGATGTTTCCAGATTTGCTCTGATATTAATGAAAAAAGAAATATTAGATGCAAAAGGCTAACAGCAAGATGTCTACTAAAAACCTATAATAATTACCATAACTATGGGAAGAAGGAAGAGATGTTTGCTAATACCACATATATTCAATATTCTATTGGAGGTCCTAGCTAATCTTTTCCTTTAGAAATAAGAAAGAGAACTGTCATTTTAACACTGGACATAATTCAATAGACAGTCCAAAAGTATTTACAAATTATTAGAATTTATCCAGTGTTCTGGATTTGAAGTCAATATACAAAACCTAATTACACTTTTATATTTCAGCCACAAACAATAAGAAAAAGATGTAAAAAATTTACGGCATATAAAAACACCAGATGCCAAGGAATAAAGCCAGTGAAAGGTGTGCAAGACCTCTCAAACTAAAACTAAAAACTTTGCTGAAAGATTCATGTGGAACAAGTAAAACTTTTTTTATAGACTATCACTGGAAATAAAACTGGACCTACCATTTTAAAAAAGTAGTATTTATTGAAGCTGAACACAGACATACCCTATGACCCCAAAATTCACTCCCAGATATTATGTACAACGAAAATGAGTTTATATTTGCATTAAAAGTTTTACAGGATTGGTCATAACAGCTTTACTTAAAATAGCGCCAAACTAAAACCACCTAAATGTGCAACAATAAAATGCATAAATAGATATATTCATATAAGGGAAGATCACACAAAAATGCAAATTATTCAGGAATGCTACTGAATATAATATATGTAATGTTGAACAAAATTAGCAAGGGGCAAGAGTAAATAATGTAGGTTTCCATTTGTATGAGAGTCTAAAACCCACAAAACAATTCTATGGTTAAAAGTCAAAACAGTAGGTACCTTTGTGTGGGCATAAGTGGCTGAGAGGCATGAGGGAGATTTCTGAGTTCTTGAGACATTTCATATTATACCTTAGTTTAAAAAGTTTACTCCTAAAGAAGCAAGATCAAGGTGTACAAAAAAAATTCCAAGTAAAAAAAGCAAGAGTTGTGGTATCATAGTAAACAAAGTGGAATTCAGGTGAAAAAGATATAATATGAAATGAACAATGGTGATTAATGGTACAAGATGTACTTTCTGTGGATGTATTTTTAAATATCTACACATGAATATTGTTAACACAGCAGATATAAGGAAAATAGAAACATTATTAGTACAGTATTTTAATTCTCCTTTATTCTTGACAAGTAATCAAAAAAGAACATGAAAGGCTTCAATAACATTAAGGTAGCACTTATATCTACTTAATGCTACAAGTTAACATTAAGTAACTCAGGTAAAGACAAATTGCTTACTCTATGGAAAACACTGAGAATGCAATCACAATTTGTCAAAACCTATGACACATATAGTGTAGAGTTCAATGGGAAATTTAATCTTATTTATAAAGAAATAATATCAATGTAAGAAATGAATGAATGAAGCATCTACCACAACAACAACAAAAATGGAACAGTGAAAAATAAAGGAAAGCAAAGGAGGGAACTAATAAAGTTAAAAGCAGAAATTAAAAGCCCCAAATCCACTAAACCTTCTGTTCAGGTTAAAAAAAAACAAAACAGAAAAATAGATTGACTATTAACTAGCTTAAATAGAGAACCACAATCTTTGCATATGATACATTTGAGCATTGTTAGAAAATTTCCATAATGAAAAGTTTTCTTTACAGAGAATATGAAAACACAAAATAATTATAAAGGCTAAATGACTTGATGGGAGAATTCTACCAAAATTAAAAAATGGTTGACTCCAATAGTATTTAAATTGTCTGGCATAAAGAAAGAAGTTCTTAAAAGAAATATCTGAATGCAGAAGAGATACCACAAGCAAAGTTAAACTGAGAAAAATATTTGGATCTCATAAAAGGGTAATCTTAATTTGTAAAGAGGCAGTAAAATTGATATGAAAGGGATAAACCTATAGAATATGGGCAAATTGTATGAATAGGTGATTTACTAAAAAAATATTAAAGAGTTCTTAAACAATTGAAAAGGTATTCAATATCACTTTCATGAGAGGTAAATTGAAAGAAACTACATGGACACATCCTTTCTTCCCTAACAGACTTGCGAAATTCAAAAAATAACCAATATTTGAATGTTGCTGGAAGAAGAGAAAGAAAATTGGGAGAATTTATAAAGAGAATTTATCTATTTAGAATTTATCTATTTATGCTTTAGATAGGCATACACTCTTTGACTTAGCTCCAAATTTAGGAATTTATCTTATACCTGTACACATTTAAAATGAATGTACAAGTGTTAGTCACTGTAGCATTATATGCTATGGAAGAAGTTTGGTAGCAAATCAAGTGTCCTTTAATTGGTGAAATGACTAAGTTATGGTACATGCAATTAAATATCATACAACTATCATTATGTAATCAAATGGAAATACAAGATACATAGTAAAGTGAAACAATCAAAGTATGGTGTAACTCATATACTACTTGTGTACAAAACAGGAAGCAAAAAAGAATATATGTCTTTTTGGTTTGTTTACAAACAAAGGATAAATAAGAAAGTAGCTGTTTTTTTTTTTTTTTCAAAAGAAGTAAAAAAGGATAGAGACAGTATATGGTGAAGGGTCAGAGGGGAGACTTTAAATTCTATTTCTTTTTGACATTTAAAGTGAAGTTATTTAAATTGATATAGAATATTGAACTTATAGTGAAGATTTCTAACAGAAAATATCAAAGTAATATTTTAAGGAGATTAATTTTACAACCCGATATGCAAAATGAATTGTAAGACTGAGAGATGAATAGCAGAGACACATGTTAGAACATTTTTGTGATATACTAAAGGTGGAGTAACAAATGCCTAAATTAGGATGGTGCCAATAGAAATGCCAAAGAAAGGATAAATTTATGGGATCATGTTTAAAATAAAAGCAGTAAAATAAAGATTAAATAGATATGATTAAAACAAAAATTTACACAGGACACAACTAGATTCTATGTAGCCTACATTCCTGAAGAATAAAGATAAACAACTAACAATTCTTAAGACAGTAAATTGAGGAAATGTCATAGTTCTAAATGATTTTCTAAAAGACAGAATTAATTCCTTTATAAGGTATTAAATGTTTATATATTTGTGTGAAGTTAAAATAAAAAAATAATTTTCAATTCTCTATGAAAACACATCTATAGTTCAATATCAAGGATGCACCTAACATTTTTGCTTAAAATTTACATATTTATGCATTGGAGAAAGATCAGATAAATAAATTTTATTTATTTTTATTTTTTATTTTTTTTAGATAAATAAATTTTAAAAAATAAGCTAACCATAACACCCAACAATTTCTACTACTAACATTTTTTTGCATACCTTAAAGACTTATTCCTAGGAATCTTTATTTATTTAAAAGATTTTTATTTATTCATGAGAGACAAAGAGGCAGAGACACAGGCAGAGGGAGGAGAAGCAGGCTCCATGCAAGAAGCCCGATGTGGGACTCCAGGATCATGCCCTGAGCCAAAGGCAGACGTTCAACCGCTGAGCCACCCAAGCATCCCTCTAGGAATCTTTATACTCACATTCTCTTACTGATTCAACTCTAGCTATAAGAAGACAGAGTTTCTGTATAACATTACCAATTTTTACTTAGCATTATTTATACATCTGTGAAAAAAAAATCTTCCCTTAAAATGTCTCTTTAGTAGTGCACTCATAACTTTGGTCTTAATTGTTTGGGAAGCCAAAAATATTTTTAAAGACATTTATTTCTAATTGATTTTATTATTATTTTTAAAAATTTTATTCATGAGAGACAGAGAGGCAGAGACACAGGCAGGGGGAGAAGCAGGCTTCATGCAGGGAGCCTAATGTGGGACTCAATCCCAGAACTTCAGGATCATGTCCTGAGCCAAATTTTGCTCAACCGCTGAGCAACTTAGGCATCCCTCTAATTGATTATAGAATGAAATTTACTTATGATTAAATTTCAGAAACTAAATTACAATTACTAAAATTATGAATTTCACATTGTAAGAATTATGAAAATAAAGCAGTATATTACTGCAGTGAATTACCAGAAGACTGAAAGGTACCATTCATGTTTACCTGAAGTGGGAGACTTGCAGCGCTCAAGTTCCAGGGGAACTGGACTGTCATTTAGCTCAGTCAAACCTGAAAGTGAAATGATAAGAAATGAGATAAATTTTGCTAACACTTTGTAGATAATTCTTATTTATTCCTGAAAGTTTAAAAAGGTTTTTCTTCTCTTGTGAAAACTTTTCTAGTCTCATGATAATGATTCTGAAAATTTGTTTCAATAAGTGATACCAGGTACAATAAGGAGCAATAACTAACAGATATACAAGGAGTAATTGAACATAATGGTAGAAAATATAAAATATATTTTTTTTCATGCAAAACAGCTACTTTAATAGATGACCTAATTTCATCTGAAAATAGGCCAAAAATAATACAACTTCTAAGGGGTTTTTTAGAAAGATCTAATCAAATCTTCTACTTTCAAAAGAAATGCTTACTGGCTTTTATAAAGAACATTAAGGGGATGCTACAAATTTAAGTATTATACTTAGTTATAAAAAGGCAGTGTTGTATAGTACATATTGATTTCATGGTATCAAATTCCTTCTTATAATCACTACATTTTTCTCTTATTTTTAATATTTCGTCACTTTACTGATAAATTCAAGGATAGGCACAATAGGTTAATAAACATTTTATAATTCTCATTATCTGCCAGCCTGCATTCCTATGGTATTTGTAAAATACCCTTAATATGGTTTTCCTATCCTTGTTAGAGATTCTTGTATACTTCTTCTTTAATTAAATATTCAGAGTTTCTACTTTGATGTAAATCTCCCTACCCAAAAGTACTTAAGGGCTATTGTTAATTACCAAAACGATCTTTGTTCATATTCCTTGCCATTCCTTGCTACATTCCTATGTAATTTGTATGAATAAACTTGCTGTGGATTAAAAAAATCATAGAATTTCAGAAAACATCTGCTGTGGTACTCTAGCCCAACTTTTATGTTTTACAGATAAGAAACTGTCAGTTCAGAGTTTAAACTGTTTTAAGGTTACAGAACTAAGCTAGTGCCAAAGCTTGAATAGAATTCTTTATATATTTAAGAGTTTTTTGTTGGAAGTAGGTATTGTGAATATTTTCTTCCCATGTGTCTTGTCATTTTCTTAGTGAAAATGAAATGTCTTTTGATGATCAGATTTGTTTCCTTGAAGGACAATTTATCATTTTTTTCTTTTGTAATTTCTTTTTTTTTGAATTCCTATGTGAGTCATCTTTGCCTACTCCATGGTCATGAAGATATTATTGTTTTCTTTAAGAAGCTTTTTAATTTTCAGCTTTCATTTTTAGGACTATATTTCATCTCAAATTAATTTTGATTGTGGTGTGAAGAGATTAAGGTCCACTTCTCCCCTATATGTTTGTCCAGTTTTTCCATCGTAATTTGTTTAAAAAGATTTTCCTTTCTTCATTGATTTTTATTAGTGCCTTAGTAAAAAATAAATTTGCCACATAAGTGTAGGTTTATTTCTGGACTTTATATTCTGTAGTCATTGGTTTATTTGCCTATCTTTTTCTTTTTAAGATTTTATTTATTCATGAGAGACATGGAGAGAGAGGCAGAGACACAGGCAGAGGGACACAGCAAGCTCCCTGCCAGGAGCCTGATGCAGGACTCAATCCCAAGATCCCAGGATCATGACCTAAGCCAAGGGCAGACAGACACTTAATCACTGAGTCACCCACATGCCCCTATTTGCCTATCTTTTTTTGATTACCACCCTAATTAATGTAGGTTTATAGTACATCTTGAAGTCAGGTAGTAATATACTCCAACTTTTTCTTTCCAAGAGTGTTTTAATCATCTCAGATTCTTTGCACTTCCAAATAAATTTCAGAATCAATTTGTCAATTTCTACAAAAGGATATGCCAGATTTTTATTGGACTGTAATAAATCCAAGATAATTTTGGAAGAATAAACATTTAAAAAACATTCAGTCTCCCAACCCATAAAGATGCTGTTCTCCTCCATTAAATAAATGATCTTTTAAAATTTTCTTTCTGCAGTAGTTTGTAGATTTCAGTATAGAGGTTTTTGATCACAGCATTTTTCAAGTCTTCTATTTTCTCTCTGGTTTTCCACCTGGTTCTTATTAAATCTTGATTTTTTAAAAAAAGAATCTAGTCCAACAATCTGTCTTCTGATTGGATTGGCCTCAAATAAGCAATTGGGAAGATATCCCTCTTTTTTTCTATTCCCTGAAGTTGTTTACATAAGATTAGTGTTTTTTCCTCCTTAAATGTTTGATAGAATTAATCAGAGAAGTTATTTGAACCCTGCAGTTTTCTTTGTTTTGGCTATTCAATTTTGAATACAATTTTTTTTAAAAGATAGGAGGCTATTTATATTTTCCAATGTGTTTGGTGTCAGTTATATAATTTTTTCTTTCAAGAAATTTCTTAATTTCATCTATTCTGTCAATTTATAGGCATATAGTTGTTCATAGTCTTTATTATATTTGATGTCTGTAGAAAATCCATAGTGATATTCCTTTTTTCATTTATTGGTTACTTTTTTCCTTCTGGATCAATCTTATGAGGGTTTTACAGTTATTAGTAATTTTTTTTAAGAACTATCTTGTGATCTTGTTGATATACTCATAGTTTGCTCTCTATTTCATTCACTTCCTTCACTATTCCTTTCCTTCTGTTTACTTTGTGTTACACTATTCTTTTTTTAGTGTCTTAGCAACGTTTATTGATTTGATGTCGTTTGTTTTCTAATATAACTACTAATGTTCTAAATCTTACCCTTAAATACTAAACAACATCTCACAAATTTGGTATTTTGTGTTTATACTTGCAGTTCGAAAGTATTTAAAAATTTCCCTGTGATTTGCTTTTTAAGCCATGTGATAGTCTTAATTTCCAAATATTTGGGGACATTAATACATATTCTGTTATTGATTTCTAACTTTTTTATGATCAAGGAACATATTCTGCTTGATATTAGTCCTTTAGAATCCACTATGCCTGTGAATATTCCAGGTCCACATGAAAAATGCATATTTTCCTTTGTATGGTGCAGATGTCTCTTTATGTCAGTTAGGCCAATTTAGGTTGAGAGTTGCTTAAGGTTTTTATATACTTAACAATTTTTGCCTATTTGACCAGTTATTGAGGAGAAATGAATCCATAGCTATGATTGCATATTTATCTATTTCTTTCATTTCCTTTTTTGCTTTCTATATTTTCAATATCTCTTATTAGGTCTGTACCTGTATAGGATTTTATATACCTTTCAAATAAAGTGATTCTTTTCTAATTTGGAATTGCCTATCTATCTCCTTGTCTTGATGTCCACTTTATCTCATGATAGCTTTCTTGAGATTAGCATTTTGATAAAATTACTTTTCCCTTCATTTACTGTCCATCTATTTGTATATGTTTTCATAATTAAAGTGCATCTCTTATAAACAACATATAGAGACAACATTAAATTTTGTCTCACAATCTCTGCCCTTTATTGGGGTGGGTGGGTGATGTGATGTTTGTTTCATTTACATTTAGTATAGCCATTAATAGTTATGTTTATGTCTACTTTTTTTTTGTTCAGTTTGCCCTTCTGTCTTTTTTCCATTATTTCTCTTTTCTGTCCTTTGAGAAAATAAAAATTTTTTAAAGATTTTATTTATTTGTTCATAAGAGACACAGGGAGAGGCAGAAGCACAGACAGAAGGAGAAGCAGGCTCCATGCAGGGAGCCTGACGTGGGACTCAAACTCTGGTCTCCAGGATCACACCCTGGGCCAAAGGCAGTGCTAAACCGCTGAGCCACCCAGGCTGCCCGAGAAAATAAAATATTTTTTAGTGTTTTATTTTATCTTCTTTTTGGCTACTTACCTTCACCTTTGTTTTATTATTTTTAGTGGTTCTTCTAGGGATTATAATATGCATCTGTAATTCATCACAATCTACTTTTTAAAAAATATTTTATTTATTCATAGACACAGAGAGAGAGAGAGGCAGAGACACAGGCAGGGGGAGAAGCAGGCTCCATGCAGGGAGCCCGATGTGGGACCCAATCCTGGGTCTCCAGAATCACTCCCCAGGCTGCAGGCGGCGCCAAACCGCTGTGTCACTGGGGCTGGCCCACAATCTACTTCTAATTATTATTGCATCATTTATCTTATGATGAAAGAAACTTACAACATTATAACGTAATTCTGTTTATGTCCCTCCCATCCTTTGTTACTAATGTCATATATTTTTCTCTACATGTTATAAACTCATTAATACAGTTAGTTTTAATTTAAAAATTAAATGAATCCTTAGGGATTTTAAGACAAAATAATCTTTTATATTTACCCACATAATTATTCTTTCCAATGCTTTTCATTCTTACTAGACATCTAAACTCCATCTGGTGCTATTTCCTTCAGCTTAAAAACCTCCTTTACCATATCTGCCAATGACAAATTTATTTACCTTTATATTAAAATATTTTTGGTAGATGTAGAATTCTGGCTTTTCCTATTCTTTGCAGTCCAACCATCTATAGAAGGCCCCCCCCTTTTTTTTTCTGCATCTGTTCCCAGGTCAGTCATTTGCCCCAGGTATGGAAGCAGCTACAGATTTCTGATCATCTATGAGTAGCTCTTTTCACTCAAGCAAGACTTCTTTGATCCACAAAACTTTTAAATATTTCCATAGAGAAGTATAATTTTAACTTTATCATTATATGTATCACAGGGTTTAATTATTGTTATCATAATCGTTGTTACCATGGGAATGAAGCTTTCATGTCCCTCAACATCCTATCTGGAAATGGGAAGCCCCTCCCTCACTTTTATCTTATATCTTGGAAACACTGTGAAAGCTGGATTGAAGACATGGAAGACCAAACGAATGGAAACTAGGGAAATTGATTAATCCATTACTGATACTAGTTAGGTATCCAGTGATACCTGGATCAGAGTACATGCCAAATAATTGTGCTTTTCCCAAGATTATTGTGAGACCAAACGAATGGAAACTAGGGAAATTGATTAATCCATTACTGATACTAGTTAGGTATCCAGTGATACCTGGATCAGAGTACATGCCAAATAATTGTGCTTTTCCCAAGATTATTGTGAGATTTCCCAAAGATTAGGTGGAGAAAATTATGTCTGATATACAAATAGACTAAAGTAAATTGACTAAACTTGGAAAGTTTATACAGTGATTCATTAGAAAATATATAATAAATTATGGTTGAGAACAGATACAGAAATTTTATGGTGAATAACTGAATATCAGAAGACAAACCCTTTGGTTACAGTGAATTACGTCAACCTTTATTTAAAATTTCTAAGAGTATACAGTTGATCCTTGTGCGAACGGGCTTTAAATTGCACAAGTCTGCTTATACATAATTTTTTTCAATAAATACAGTATAATGCTATACATGTATTTTCCTTCTTTTCTTTTTTTTTTTTAAAGATTTTATTTATTTATTAATGAGAGAGAGAGAGAGAGACAGACAGACAGAAAGAGAGAGAAAGGCAGAGACACAGGCAGAGGGAGAAGCAGGCTCCATGCACCGGGAGCCAGACGTGGGATTCGATCCCGGATCTCCAGGATCGTGCCCTGGGCCAAAGGCAGGCGCCAAACCGCTGCGCCATCCAGGGATCCCCCCTATTTTCTTAATAGCATTTTCTTTAGTGGACTTTATTGTAAGAATACAGTATATAATACATACACAAAATATGTGTTAACTGACTTACTGGAAAGGCTTTTGGTCAATAGTAAGCTATTCATAGTTATGTTTCTGGGGAGTCCAAAGTTAAACGCAGATTTTTGAGTGCACAGGAGGGTTGGTACCTCTAATCTCACACTATTTAAGGGTCAACTATGTATCTATAATGTATCTTGGTGTATAATATAATGAAGACAGTATTTGAAGTAGCAACTTGTGAATGTTAAATGAAATATCAGTATTTTTTTGGAGACTAAAACCCAGTATACAAGTGTCTTCATACATACAACTAGGCTATACTTTGGGGGATTTTCTTACCAAGTTATGATTTGCCACAAATGATTATTTTCCAATTTGACTGACACTTTGGTGAGATAATTTTCTGTTGTGGAATAGTATATAGGATGTTTATTGGCATTCTATTTACTAGATACCAGTAGAGTACTCCTCTAATGACAAACGCCAAAAATATACCCAGACATTGCCAAATGTTCTGTCAGGGAGACAATTATTCCTGGTTGAGAACCACTGCTGTTATATTAGCTTGTTTTATTTGTTTGACTCACTCTGAGATTACTAGCTAAATTCTAGAAAACTCACATATATTACTAAGTAATAGCTCCTCTGCTTTTCTTGCTTTGTTCATTTTGTTTAAATTCAAAGATGAAACCTTATATTTTACCTACTAATTACACTTCAATGTAGTTGCTTTCCAGCACAAAGTCTTGAGGTAAAAAAAAAACACTAAAACTGATTTCAAAAAGAAAGGAAATCTGATTGGAAATCAGAGATATAAAAACTACTTGTTAACCAAATCATACATTTTTCAACTTATCCCTCTCATTCTATAGCTCTCTCTAGCCTTTTTGCACCTATTATGATAGTGAAAGCCTTCTGTTAACCAATCTTTGTATATATGTTCTGATTCGCATCCCCTTTCACTCTCTTAAGGATTTTCCTCCTTTAGTTATCCTTTCTCCTCTTTATCATCAATCTCTCTCTCTAGGAATCATTCCATAGTCACATTAATTTTAAAATATACTTTTTATCTTGAATGAAAACAAAAATTTCCTCCTAACCCTTTATTCCAGTCCAGTACTGACCTATTTTTCTTCACTCCCTCAAACCAAACATCTTAAAAAGAGTTATTTACTTGTTCTATTTCCTCACTTGCCTCTCTTCTCCCTAATATAATTTTGCTTTCTATTCCAATACTTTTCCCAACCTACTTTTTAAAGAGTCTCAGAACAAGACCCACTAGTCGCTTTCCTGAGCTTACCCTATTTTTCCTATCTGCAGCATTTAACATGGCTAACTACTTCCTGAAACACTCCTCTTCATTTTGGCTTCTGCAATAGTGTCCCTAATTTTTCTCTTCTCTCTGGCAAATCCTTGTGCCATCTGCTCCTGGTTCCTTTGAAATTTAAATGTTGAAATTCCTGATGGCTGTATCCATAATCCTCCCGCCCCTTCCCTTTTCTCCCCTGCCTAGGCAATTTCATTTATTCCCATGTCATGTCACACTATATGTATACTAAAGACTCAGATTATAGCATTGATATTCAGATTTGTTTACTTGTTTGTTTCACATCTTCACTTGGATAAGTGATAGACATATCAAAATTTAACATATCTAAAACTGAAGTTTTACTGCTTATTACCATGCTCTACCCCAACCCTAACTTCATCTTTGTATTATGATACAATGTCAATCAGTTAAAGCCCAAATCCGGGAAGAATCTTTGATTCCACTCTCTGATCTCCCACATTGAATTAGAATTAGCAGCTTCTAATGATTCTTGGATCTATCCTTTTCTCTACAATAACATTTCTAAAACCCTAGTCAAAACCACCTCCTTATCTTTTCTGGCCTCCTAACTGGTATGCTGGCTTTTTTTTTTCTTTTTTTTGGTTGGCTTCGCAATATTTTCTTAATGCAGCTGTGTGGATGATATTTTTAAGACATAAGTCATATCATTCCTCTGCTTGAAGTAAAATAGAATTTCTTATAATTGCCTCAGGAGCACATATAATCTTGTCTCTGCTCATATAGACATCAAAATCTTAACTCATTTTCCTTCTGAATAATTTTTCACTATGCTCCTAGCCTCTTTGGCCTTCTATTTCTAGAAGATAGTTAAGTCCCTTACCACATTAAAACATTCTTATGGGTTGTTTATGCTACCTGGAATACACTACTCCCTGCTGGTTATGTGTCTAGTTCTTTTTTTAAAAAGTTTTATTGAGGTTCCATTCCCATATTTATAAAGTATATGATTTGGTAAATTTCAGCATATGTATACACCTGTGAAACTATCTCCAGGATCAAGATAATAACATATCCCTCATGCCCAAAAGAGTTCATGTCTTTTTGTAACCTTCCTTCTAGCCCTTCCCGTAAGTGCCCCTTCTCATCCCCAGGCAAACACTGATCTGCTTTCTGTCACTGTGCATTAGTTTTGATTTCCTAGAATTTTATATAAATGTAGTCAACAATATGCATCCCTTTTTGCCTACTTTCTTTTACTCAGTGCAATTGTTTTGAGATTAATCCATGTTGCAACATTTCTCAATAGGGCACTCAAAGAGAGGGAGGCATACCATAAGAGACTCCTAACTATAGAGAACAAACTGAGGGTTTGTTTGCAGAAACTGAGGGTTTCTGCAGAGGACGTGGATGGGGGATGGGTTAAGGGTGATGGGTATTGAGGAGGGCACTTGTGATGAGCACTGAGTGTTATATGTAATTGATGATTACTAAATTCTACTCCTGAAACTAATATTACACTACATGTTAACTAAAAAATAAAAACTTGAAACATTAAAAAAAAAAGGAAAAAATAGTGTGTTCCTTTTATTGCTTAGTAAGCCAGTGAATGGGTATAACAGAATTTGCTTATCCACTTGCCTATTGTGGAGATTTTTAGTTGTTTTTGACTATTAATGTTTCAGGGTTTGGTTGCTATGAATGTCTTTGTATTCATACATGCTTTCCACTTTCATTTGTCTAGGGTTAAATAACTAGATATAAAATGACTACATCATATTATAAGTGTATGTTTAAATCTTTATAACCTGCCAACTGATCATCCATTGTACATTCCTACCAGTATGGTGGGAGAGTTCTATTTCTTCCGCATTCTTGCCCATACTTGAGATGATCAATCTTTTTAAATTTTAGCCACTCTAACCAATGTATAATGATATCTCATTGTAGTTTTAATTTGATTTTTCTAATGATGAGTATTGAGTATCTTTTCATACGTTTATTTTTTATCGTTTACTTCTTTAATTTGTTGATTTGAATTAATAATGAAGGACCATCATTGTATTCCTGGAATAGTCTCTATTTAATCATTTTTTACATTCAGCTAGATTTGATTTCCTAAACTTTTCCATTTTTTCCAAGTTTTTGTTTAAATTCCAGTTACTTAACATACAGTATAATGTTAGTTTTAGGTGTAGAACTTAGTGATTCATCACTTATGCAACACCTAGTGCCCATCACAACAAGTGCTCTCTTTGACCCATCACCCATTTAACCTATTCTCCCTCCCATCTCCCCTCCAGTAATTCTCAGCTTGTTCTCTATAGTTAAAAGTTTGTTTTATGGTTTGCCTCTCTCACTCTCCTTTTTACCCCCATGTTCATCTCTTTGGCCACTGAAGTTCCACATATGAGTGAAATCATATGGTATTTGTTTTTCTCTGACTTATTTTCCCCTTAGCATAATATACTCTAGCCCCATCCATATCATTGCAAATGGCACGATTTCATTATTTTTTGATGGCTGAGTAATATTCCATTCATATATATATATGTGTATATATATATATACACACACCCACACACGCCCACACACACACACACACACACACACACATTTTCTTTATCCATTCATTAGTCAAAGGACATTTGAGTTCTTTTCATAATTTGGCGATTGTTGATGCTATAGACAGTGGTGAATCAGTATTTTTGTATGCTTTGGATAAATACTTAGCAGTGCAAATGCTGGATCATAGAATAATTCTATTTTTAACTTTTTGAGGAACCACCATACTGTTTTCCACAGTGGCTGCATCCGTTTGTATTCCCACAAGCAGTATAAGAAGCTTCCCCTTTCTCTATATCCTTGTCAATACCCGTGGTTTCCTGTGTTGTTAATTTTAGCCATTTTGACATGTGAGATGATATCTCTTTAGAGTTTATTTTTGGTTTTTATCTCCCTGATGTTGAGGATGTTGAGCATCTATTTGTGTGTCTGTTAGCCATCCATATGTCTTCTTTGAAAAAATGTCTAATCATGTCTTCCGCCTTTTAACTGAATTATTTGTTTTTGAGTGATTTTTATAAGTTCTCTATAGATTTTGGATACTAACCCTTTATCAGAGATGTCATTTGCAAATATCTTCTCTGATTCTGAAGGTTACCTTTTAGTTTTGTTGATTATTTCATTTGCTGTTCATATGCTTATTTATTATCAGTCTATCTTTTGTGAATTATTCAAATTTTTTGCCCATAGTTTTATTATTTGCTTTATTTTTTATTATTTGCTTTATTATTGAGTTTTTATTTATTTATCTTTAATATTTTTATTTATTTATTCATAGACACACACACACACACACACACACAGAGAGAGAGAGAGAGAGAGAGAGGCAGAGACACAGGCAGAGGGAGAAGCAGGCTCCATGCAGGGAACCCGATGTGGGACTCGATCCCGGGTCTCTAGGATCACACCCCGGGCTGCAGGCAGCACTAAACCACTATGCCACCGGGGCTGCCCTATTATTTTTTAGAAGTTTAAAAATATATTCTAGATATGAATCCCTTATAGGATATGTGCTTTGCACATATTTTCTCCTAGTCTGTGGCTTAACTTTTCATTCTCATATCAATGTCTTCTGAAGAGTAGAAATTTTTAATTTTTAAAGAAGTCCAATGTAATCCTATGTTCTTGTATGAAGCATGCTATTGGTATGTTATTTTAAAACTTTTGTATAACCCAGTGTTATAAAAATCTTCTTTTTTTAATTTACAACTTTAGGTTTTTATATTAAGGCTCATAATCTATTTATAAATTAGTTTTTTAAAATTACCAGAAAATATGGATCAAAGTTAATTTTTTTACACAAGGGTATCTAGTTGTTTAAATACCAATTATAGAAAAGACTATCCTTCCTCTACTTAATTGCCTTTGCACCTTTGTCAAAAACCAGTTGTTCGAGGGAGGGGCAAGACGGCGGCAGAGTAGGGTCTCCAAGTCACCTGTCCTCAACAAATTACCTAGAAAACCATCCAATCATCCTGAAAATCTACGAATTCGGCCTGAGATTTAAAGAGAGACCAGCTGGACTGCTACAGTGAGAAGACTTCGCGCTTCTATCAAAGTAGGAAGACGGGGAAAAAGAAATAAAGGAACAAAAGGCCTCCAAGGGGGAGGGGCCACGCGAGGAGCCGGGCTGAGGCCGGGGCGAGTGTCCCCAGGACAGGAGAGCCCCGTCCCGGAGGAGCAGGAGCTGCACCAACCTTCCCCGCGGAAAGGCCTCCCGGGGAATTGGAGCAGGATCCCCAGAAAGGCGGGGATGCCCTCGGGCTCCCTGGGACAGTAACAGAGGAACTGCGCCCCGGGAGAGTGCGCCGAGCTCCCTAAGGGCTGCAGCGCTCGGCGGGACCCGGAGCAGCTCGGAGGGGCTCGGGCGGCGGCTCCGTGGAGGGGGCTGCGGGGCGGGAGCAGGAATCCAACAGCGCAGGCCCCGTAGCACAGGGCGCCGGGACACAGCCCAGGATCCGGCCTCCCCCGGGACAGGCAGAGGCCGGGAGGGCCCAGGACAGCAAGGACGCTCCTGCCTGGAACTGAGCAGATCAGCGGCCCCGCCCGGGAGCCCCCAGGCCCTGCAGATGGAGAGCCCCGGAGCTACTGCGGGAGCTGACTCCAGGGTCCCAGAGCTGCCCCCCCACTGTGGCTTCCTCCCGGGGCCTCACAGGGTGAACAACCCCCACTGAGCCCTGCACCAGGCAGGGGCAGAGCAGCTCCCCCAAGTGCTAACACCTGAGAATCAGCACAGCAGGCCCCTCCCCCAGAAGACCAGCGACACGGACCAGTTCCAAGGGAAGTCAAGGGACTTAAAGTATACAGAATCAGAAGATACTCCCCCGTGTTTTTTTTTTTGTTTTTGTTTTTGTTTTTTTATTGTTTTGTTTTGTGCTTTTTTCTCTCTCTCTTTCTTCTTGATTTCTGATTGCTTCCCCCACCCCCCCCTTTTTTTTCTTTTTTCTCCTTTCTTTCTTTTTCTTTCTTTTTCTTCTCTTTTTCCCCTTTTTTTTCTTCTTTCTCTTTTTTCTTTTTCTCTTTTCTTTCCTTCTCTCTCTTTTTCTCCTTTTCCCAATACAACTTGTTTTTGGCCACTCTGCACTGAGCAAAATGACTAGAAGGAAAACCTCACCTCAAAAAAAAGAATCAGAAACAGCCCACTCTCCCACAGAGTTACAAAATATGGATTACAATTCGATGTCAGAAAGCCAATTCAGAAGCACTATTTTACAGCTACTGGTGGCTCTAGAAAAAACCATAAAGGACTCAAGAGACTTCATGACTGCAGAATTTAGATCCAATCAGGCAGAAATTAAAAATCAATTAAATGAGATGCAATCCAAGCTAGAAGTCCTAACGACGAGGGTTAACGAGGTGGAAGAACGAGTGAGTGACATAGAAGACAAGTTGATGGCAAAGACGGAAACTGAGGAAAAAAGAGACAAGCAATTAAAAGATCATGAGGATAGATTAAGGGAAATAAATGACAGCCTGAGGAAGAAAAACCTATGTTTAATTGGGGTTCCTGAGGGCGCCGAAAGGGACAGAGGGCCAGAATATGTATTTGAACAAATCCTAGCTGAAAACTTTCCTAACCTGGGAAGGGAAACAGGCATTCAGATCCAGGAAATAGAGAGATCCCCCACTAAAATCAACAAAAACCGTTCAACACCTCGACATTTAATAGTGAAGCTTGCAAATTCCAAAGATAAGGAGAAGATCCTTAAAGCAGCAAGAGAAAAAAAGTCCCTGACTTTTATGGGGAGGAATATTAGGGTAACAGCAGACCTCTCCACAGAGACCTGGCAGGCCAGAAAGGGCTGGCAGGATATATTCAGGGTCCTAAATGAGAAGAACATGCAACCAAGAATACTTTACCCAGCAAGGCTTTCATTCAAAATGGAAGGAGAGATAAAGAGCTTCCAAGACAGGCAGGAACTGAAAGAATATGTAACCTCCAAACCAGCTCTGCAAGAAATTTTAAGGGGGACTCTTAAAATTCCCCTTTAAGAAGAAGTTCAGTGGAACAATCCACAAAAACAAGGACTGAATAGATATGATGACACTAAACTCATATCTATCAATAGTAACTCTGAACGTAAATGGGCTTAATGACCCCATCAAAAGGCGCAGGGTTTCAGACTGGATAAAAAAGCAGGACCCATCTATTTGCTGTCTACAAGAGACTCATTTTAGACAGAAGGACACCTACAACCTGAAAATAAAAGGTTGGAGAACCATTTACCATTCAAATGGTCCTCAAAAGAAAGCAGGGGTTGCCATCCTTATATCAGATAAATTAAAATTTACCCCAAAGACTATAGTGAGAGATGAAGAGGGACACTATCTCATACTCAAAGGATCTATCCAACAAGAGGACTTAACCATCCTCAATATATATGCCCCGAATGTGGGAGCTGCCAAATATTTAAACCAATTAATAACCAAACTCAAGAAATACCTTGATAATAATACACTTATACTTGGTGACTTCAATCTAGCTCTTTCTACCCTCGATAGGTCTTCTAAGCACAACATCTCCAAAGAAACGAGAGCTTTAAATGATACACTGGACCAGATGGATTTCACAGATATCTACAGAACTTTACATCCAAACTCAACTGAATACACATTCTTCTCAAGTGCACATGGAACTTCCTCCAGAATAGACCACATACTGGGTCACAAATCGGGTCTGAACCGATACCAAAAGATCGGGATAGTCCCCTGTATATTCTCAGACCATAATGCCTTGAAATTAGAACTTAATCACAACAAGAAGTATGGAAGGACCACAAACACGTGGAGGTTAAGGACCATCCTGCTAAAAGATGAAAAGGTCAACCAGGAAATTAAGGAAGAATTAAAAAGATTCATGGAAACTAATGAGAATGAAGATACAACCGTTCAAAATCTTTGGGATGCAGCAAAAGCAGTCCTGAGGGGGAAATACATCGCAATACAAGCATCCATTCAAAAACTGGAAAGATCTCAAATTCAAAAGCTCACCTTACACATAAAGGAACTAGAGAAAAAGCAACAAATAGACCCCACCCCCAGCAGAAGAAGACAGTTAATTAAAATTCGAGCAGAACTCAATGATATCGAGACCAAAAGAACTGTGGAACAGATCAACAGAACCAGGAGTTGGTTCTTTGAAAGAATTAATAAGATAGATAAACCATTAGCCAACCTTATTAAAAAGAAGAGAGAGAAGACTCAAATTAATAAAATCATGAATGAGAAAGGAGAGATCACTACCAACACCAAGGAAATACAAACGATTTTAAAAACATATTATGAACAGCTGTACGCCAATAAATTAGGAAATCTAGAAGAAATGGATGCATTCCTGGAAAGCCACAAACTACCAAAACTGGAGCAGGAAGAAATAGAAAACCTGAACAGGCCAATAACCAGGGAAGAAATTGAAGCAGTCATCAAAAACCTACCAAGACACAAGAGTCTAGGGCCAGATGGCTTCCCAGGGGAATTCTATCAAATGTTTAAAGAAGAAATCATACCTATTCTACTAAAGCTGTTTGGAAAGAATAGAAAGAGATGGAGTACTTCCAAATTCGTTCTATGAGGCCAGCATCACCTTAATTCCGAAACCAGACAAAGACCCCACCAAAAAGGAGAATTACAGACCAATATCCCTGATGAACATGGATGCAAAAATTCTCAACAAGATACTAGCCAATAGGATCCAACAACACATTAAGAAAATTATTCACCATGACCAAGTAGGATTTATCCCTGGGACACAAGGCTGGTTCAACACTCGTAAAACCATCAATGTGATTCATCATATCAGCAAGAGAAAAACCAAGAACCATATGATACTCTCATTAGACGCAGAGAAAGCATTTGACAAAATACAGCATCCATTCCTGATCAAAACCCTTCAGAGTGTTGGGATAGAGGGAACTTTCCTCGACATCTTAAAAGCCATCTACGAAAAGCCCACAGCAAATATCATTCTCAATGGGGAAGCACTGGGAGCCTTTCCCCTAAGATCAGGAACAAGACAGGGATGTCCACTCTCACCACTGCTGTTCAACATAGTTCTGGAAGTCCTCGCCTCAGCAATCAGACAACAAAAAGACATTAAAGGCATTCAAATTGGCAAAGAAGAAGTCAAACTCTCCCTCTTCGCCGATGACATGATACTCTACATAGAAAACCCAAAAGCCTCCACCCCAAGATTGCTAGAACTCATACAGCAATTTGGGAGCGTGGCAGGATACAAAATCAATGCCCAGAAATCAATGGCATTTCTATACACTAACAATGAGACTGAAGAAAGAGAAATTAAGGAGTCAATCCCATTTACAATTGCACCCAAAAGCATAAGATACCTAGGAATAAACCTAACCAAAGAGGTAAAAGATCTATACCCTAAAAACTATAGAACACTTCTGAAAGAAATTGAGGAAGACACAAAGAGATGGAAAAATATTCCATGCTCATGGATTGGCAGAATTAATATTGTAAAAATGTCAATGTTACCCAGGGCAATTTATACGTTTAATGCAATCCCTATCAAAATACCATGGACTTTCTTCAGAGAGTTAGAACAAATTATTTTAAGATTTGTGTGGAATCAGAAAAGACCCCGAATAGCCAGGGGAATTTTAAAAAAGAAAACCATAGCTGGGGGCATCACAATGCCAGATTTCAGGTTGTACTACAAAGCTGTGGTCATCAAGACAGTGTGGTACTGGCACAAAAACAGACACATAGATCAATGGAACAGAATAGAGAACCCAGAAGTGGACCCTGAAATGTACGGTCAACTAATACTCGATAAAGGAGGAAAGACTATCCATTGGAAGAAAGACAGTCTCTTCAATAAATGGTGCTGGGAAAATTGGACATCCACATGCAGAAGAATGAAACTGGACCACTCTCTTTCACCATACACAAAGATAAACTCAAAATGGATGAGAGATCTAAATGTGAGACAAGATTCCATCAAAATCCTAGAGGAGAACACAGGCAACACCCTTTTTGAACTCGGCCACAGTAACTTCTTGCAAGATACATCCACAAAGGCAAAAGAAACAAAAGCAAAAATGAACTATTGGGACTTCATCAAGATAAGAAGCTTTTGCACAGCAAAGGATACAGTCAACAAAACTAAAAGACAACCTACAGAATGGGAGAAGATATTTGCAAATGACATATCAGATAAAGGGCTAGTTTCCAAAATCTATAAAGAACTTATTAAACTCCACACCAAAGAAACAAACAATCCAATCATGAAATGGGCAAAAGACATGAAGAGAAATCTCACAGAGGAAGACATGGACATGGCCAACAAGCACATGAGAAAATGCTCTGCATCACTTGCCATCAGGGAAATACAAATCAAAACCACAATGAGATACCACCTCACACCAGTGAGAATGGGGAAAATTAACAAGGCAGGAAACCACAAATGTTGGAGAGGATGCGGAGAAAAGGGAACCCTCTTACACTGTTGGTGGGAATGTGAACTGGTGCAGCCACTCTGGAAAACTGTGTGGAGGTTCCTCAAAGAGTTAAAAATAGACCTGCCCTACGACCCAGCAATTGCACTGTTGGGGATTTACCCCAAAGATTCAGATGCAATGAAACGTCGGGACACCTGCACCCCGATGTTTCTATCAGCAATGGCCACAATAGCCAAACTGTGGAAGGAGCCTCGGTGTCCATCGAAAGATGAATGGATAAAGAAGATGTGGTTTATGTATACAATGGAATATTACTCAGCCATTAGAAACGACAAATACCCACCATTTGCTTCAACGTGGATGGAACTGGAGGGTATTATGCTGAGTGAAATAAGTCAATCGGAGAAGGACAAACAGTGTATGTTCTCATTCATTTGGGGAATATGAATAATAGTGAAAGGGAATATAAAGGAAGGGAAAAGAAATGTTGGGAAATATCAGGAAGGGAGACAGAACATAAAGACTCCTAACTCGGGGAAACGAACCAGGGGTGGTGGAAGGGGAGGAGGGCGGGTGTTGGAGGGGAATGGGTGACGGGCACTGAGGTGGACACTTCTTGGGATGAGCACTGGGTGTTTTTCTGTATGTTGGTAAATTGAACACCAATAAAAATTAATTAAAAAAAAAACAGTTGTTCATATATATGTGGGTATATTTTTGAAGTCTCTATTAAGTTCCATTGATCTATTTGGGTTTAACTATTTAATAGCACTAATTTTTAAAAAGATTTTATTAATTTATTCATGAGAGACACAGAGAGACAGGCAGAGACATAGGCAGAGGGAGAAGTAGGCTCCATGCAGGGAGCCAGATGTGGGACTCAATCTGGGACCAGGATCATGCCCTGAGCCAAAGGCAGACACTCAACGGCTGAGCCACCCAGGCATCCCTAATTTTTTTTTAAGTTTTGAAGTCAGGTAGTGTTAGTCTTCTAACATTGTTCTTTTTCAAAAACTGTTTTTGCTCTAATATTTTGCATTTCTGTATCAACTTTAGGATCAGTTTGTCCATTTCTATTAAAAGTCTCCTCAATTTTTATTGGAATTGTATTGAGTTATGGGTCAATTTGGAGAGAATTAACATCTTAACATTGAGTCTTCTGAAACATGAACATGGTGTAATTCTTCATTTTTAGGGGGTATTCTTTAGTTTCTCTCAGCAATGTTTTCTCATTTTCAGTGTGTAGATCTTTCATATCTGTTGTCTTATTATGGCTAAGGGTTTCACATTTTTTAAAAAGATTTTATTTATTTATTCATGAAATACACACACACACACACACACACACACACACACACACACACACATATACACACAGAGACACAGGCAGAGGGAGGAGCAGGCTCCATGCAGGGAGCCTGATGTGGGACTCGATCCCGGGTCTCCAGGATCACTCCCTGGGCTGAAGGTGGTGCTAAACCGCTGAGCCACCAGGGCTGCCCAGGGTTTCATATTTTTGATGCCATTATAAATGATATTTTCAAATTTCAACTTCAGATTGTTGTGGGTACATAGAAATAAAACTGATTTTTGTACATTGACCTTATATCTTGCACTTTATTAAACTCACTTATTCTAGTAGCTTTCTGTAGATTTCTTCAGATTTTCTTTATAGATGATTATGTCATTTCTAAAAAAAAAAAAGATGATTTAACTTTTTTTTTTCTTGTCCAAGTACACTAGCTAGAATCTCCAGTATAACATAAACTAGAAGTGGATGTGAATTACAAGTTTTTTCTAGTCTGGCTGCGGGGGAATAGACACTATTTCCTTTGAGTTGGGCACTGTTTATTTTAATCCCTTCAGATGGTTCTTTCCCTGCTTAGTTCCTCATAAGTCTGTGTTGATCAGTACTGTTGTTGAGGAGGAAACTGTAGATCTCTGGGATCTTCTTCGTGAACTATAGCTGTTTTCGGTTTCCTGGTTTCTCTTCATCTTATCAAATCAGGGCATCAACAGGTTTCCTCCTGGATTTCCCTTCCTCCTATGCCTCTTTTGCTCTAGTCTAGAAACTCTCAGGGCAATAAACATGTAGTTATAGGGTTCACTTCCTTTGTTTTCCATTTGTCAGAGATTACTGTATGTCATTGCCTGATGTTCTGTGTCTTAAAAAAACATAGTTTTACTTATTGTGTCTGCTTAATTTGTTTATTTCAGGCTAGAGGTTAATCTGGCCTGTTTATATACCTGGGTCTGAAGTATAAGTCCACAGAATTGTCTATTTCCTTCTTATCTCACAAAGTTTCACTTAAATGTTTTCTTCTGGGATAGGTCCTTCTGTCATAACACCTTCAAAAATAGGTCCACCTTTTCCCCTTTATCTCACTTTTCTGATAGCATTGCTATCTTTTTTCAATTATAACAGTATATCTATGGATTCTTTATATGTTTTCTATAATAAATTGAGGAAAGAGACCATTATTATTTCACTCATCACTATATATCTAGTGCCTAGAAAATGTTTGACAGATGTTTAATATTTGTTGAATGAACTTTTCCTATTTATTATTAACCATAATTTTTGCTCATTTTTGTTCCTTGAGGAATTCCTTCTTATTCTTTGATTTACTCCTGCATTTTTGATGTTCTCCAATTCATTTTTTTACATTTATTTACCTCTCTTTCCTAGCTCTCTTATTCTTCCCCTTTTCTTTAAATTTTCCTTTATGCTTCTATTTGTGTTCCCAGCATCTGTTACAATTCCGTACACTGAAAAAACCATGCAGTGAAAGCAGGAAAATATCTATAGATAGACTTGAGACTTTCTAAAGGATATTACATTACGTAAGTAGAAGTTGATGAGCAAGCACTCCTCTGATTCAAACAGGATACTATTATTCTCTAACAAGCAAAATTTCCGTCATTTTCACAAGTAGAAAGAGCACTAGATGAGACAGCTGACTGGGTATTAGTCATTCCATAGACTGGTTGTGATTCTGGAAAAGTTATTTAACCTATCTGTGGCTTGGTTTTGTATTATAATAATGGCTACTATTTATAGAAGTGCTGTTACAAACACTAACAAAGAAAAGTTCCATAAGTCTCTAAGAGAGGTAGGGATTATGATTTTTACTTTATATGTGAGAAAAAGGAAACCCAGAGAAGTTAAGTGACTTGCCAAAGATTACAGAGTAGTAATGAGTAGTTAATACATATGAGTAGTTAAAAAGTAGAAAAAGTAGAACATGATATAAACCTTCTGTGACCCTATGCCTGCTGCTCTTTCCAAATCATTTCACTGGTCAGTGAAAATCTTTCAAATACGGAGGTTGCCTTTGAGCTATAGAGTTTTGTTATTCTATGATGTGAAAGATTTGCAAATGGAATAAAGTTTTAGGGTAGGGAGTTCCTTGGAACCTGAACTATAATACAATAAAGTTTTAGGGTAGGGAGTTCCTTGGAACCTGAACTATAATACAATAAAGTTTTAGGGTAGGGAGTTCCTTGGAACCTGAACTATAATACAAAATCATCAGTGAATGAGTCCAGGAAAGTTTGAAATTGAGGTGTTTCTTCAGAAATGCAAAGTATAAAGTTCAAAATGGAATGTGATATCACTTTGAGAGCAAAATTGATATAATAAAGTTTAAAAGCTGAATTTCAGAAAGCACTCTTTCAGTCTTCTCAATTGTGAAAAATAATTTTAAGTTGTTTCATTTTTGAATATATTTTTTTTATTGATTGTGGGTAAAAATTGGAAAAAAGGTGGTTTCCAATTATAGTATAATGTAATCAGTTTCCAGCAACCCCAAAACTGAGATACTTAGAGACACTGAATAGTACAGTGGAAGCTAATGAAATTTGTTTTAAATCAGATAGGTCTCAGCTTAATCCCCACTAATTATAACTTTGAGAAAATAACTTAGTATCTTTTGGCTTCATTTTATTCATCTGTAGAGGATTCTACAGACAGATACCTATCTGCCTTAAAGAGTTACAATGACCATTAAAAAATATAACACGGAGTCAAATTGATAAGCAAAATCACAGAAAAGAATAAATACTCAAAGGAAGTGGGTTAAGTTTCTCCAAATAGAGACAATGCAGATATGCTTTCCTGAAAGTTAGGAAACCATTCATGAAATGGCCAAATAGTCTCTATTATAATAAAATGGAACTATAGAAATGTAACCAGGTTATATAGTTAAATAAATTAAAAAGCAAATTTTCATAAAACTTATTTTTAAAAACATATTCCAGGATATACCTTCAAATCATTAATCTGTCCCTTATCAAAATATGATATTAACTATCAAGAGAAGACTTTAAAGAAATTTGACTTCAAATCCCATGGCTTGTCTGAACTGCTACATCACTGGTAGAGACATACAGGATCTCTTAATGGTCTTCTAAGGACTTGATTTTACTTCTGTCTTGTACTTCAGATCTTTGTTCTTGTACTTCAGATCTTTACTTGATTGTACTTCAGATCTTTGTTCGAAGAAACTATGATTTTTTTTCTTCAGAATCCTAGTGAACCCAGTAATGATAGACCATATCTCTGGTCTCACTTGTTAAATTTGAAAGATCCCATGGCTATTCATATGAGCAAAAAGAACCAGCTCCTCTATCTCACTACCATCATCATTTAATTACTGAGCACATATTTGTGCTAGGTGCAGAGGGTACACAGAATTTGAGATCTTCTCTTTAGGTTCTTGCCATGTATTTGGAAAGGTAGAGCATATGCAGAAAAATAAATAAACATACAAATGAATTTATGCTTAGTACAAGTGGTTCACATATGTCCATATATAAATATATATATAAGCTTGTACATTATAGGCATTGAAATAATGGAACTGGCACAACAGGGATCTCATGGCAACAGAAAAGATTTACAATAGGAAGTAAAATTTTAGCAGGGCATTTCCAGAGAGGGGATGATATGAATAAAAATTATAAGAGTAGCAAGATACATATGCTTGGCTTAAGGGGAATGTTTTATATAAGAGTAGTAGCAAATTCATTTGAAAATGTAGATGGGAATTATATTTTAAAGTATCTTGAATGAAGGTTTAAAACCTTTGCTTTTTAAATTTGAAGGCAATATAAAATTATTGAAGGGTCAGAAGTAAGTGAGCATGTCTCAGAACTTCTTTAACCTTTATATCACAGTTGATACTGTAGAATTCTGATTAAGAACCTGCTCCTGTGTCTTATCCTCAGTATACAATTTCTCTTCTTACTATAAAAGCATTACATATTTATTATAGAAATATCAAAAAACACATAAAACTAAAATAACTTTTTAAAGTCCACACACAATCTCATGTTTAGAAACATTTATCTTTTTTTATAGATGGATGCATTCTCTCTGTCTGCTGCTCTCGCTCTCTCTCACACACACACAATATTGGGGGCACCCAACCTTGAGAAGGCTAAACTGGGATTCAGAAGCTCAAGTATGTATGTTAACCACCTGGAGACTATTTACAGGAAAAGTTTTGGCTGAAACATTTTATGTGGCAGGGAATGGGTATGAAAGAATAGAATTAGGGTAGAAGTCAGTTAATTTTTTATGTAAAGAGCGATATAGTATTTTGAGTATCATGGACCATATGGTTTCTCTGGCAACTGCTCAACTCTGCCATCGTAGTGTGGATGTAACCATAGACAGTACGTAAAAGATGAATGTGGCTATGCTCCAATAAAGTTTTACATATGAAAACTGAAATTTCACATAATTTTCAGGTGTCAAGAAATATCATCATAATATCTAATAGGTTTTTATTTCAAGAGAAACAAAAGTCAACATAGATATCAACGTTCTATCACAAGTCACCTGGAGCAGAGACTGTGAAAAGCATCCTAAAAGGGGGAGTTCTGCTAGAATAGAAAACTAGAGGATACTGATGATGGAAAATAAGTTACCCTATGGGCATTCCCAGGAAAATTTTAAGGACTTCACAAGAATTGAGTACTTTTAGCTACAGGAAGACAGTATCTTAGGTTATTATAAGTGATGTGATCCCATTAATCATCTTTAAACTTGTGAGGTGATGTCTGAAGAAATTCAGGATACAATGTGTGTGTGTATATACATATATATACATATTTCATACAAATATGAAGCCATTATATATATTGTTAAAAACCTGCTTTTAAAAAACATAACATTGATCAATATATTATAAACATCTTGTCAATGAATGTTTACCCCTAATATCACTAGTATCATTTGCATCTGCAATCATACCCTCATTTTCCATTCTTTCTGCACTGGTTTACAGAATTGCTTACTCTACTGTCTTCAAATTTGCATTTTCTATCATGTCAAATGTTAATATTGACTTTTTAGTTTGTGATTTTAATTCGCCAACTTCATAGTGTTTGTTACCTAAAATCACTATAGAAATTTGTTTGTGTATTCTATTATAATTAAAAGAATCAGATATTAGGAATACTTAGCTAACTATAAGATATCTAGTTACTTAGAAAAAGAAAATATTGTGGCCCTTGTTAGAATACTTTTATAAAACGGCTAAAGGCACAAGATTTCCAAAACAAGAAAGCATTCAATTGTTATTGATACTGGCATGTCAGGATTACTATTTATAAGGATACCATGGCTCTTCCTCCCCCAAACAAAAGGCACTGACTCTTGAACTAGGAGAATGTAGTCTGCATGGTTTGAAATAAACACTGGAATTATGGGTGTGAATAAATGAGCATATGACATTAGCTTGATTTGAAGTATTTACATAATTATTAAAATCATCAGGTTGCACTTCCATAACAAAACAAAAATTTGCATGCATGCTGAATGTGTTTTTAAAAACACATTACTAAGCACAGACATATGGGTTTAACTCAGGCATTAAGACTTAAAAAGCTATTTGCCTAACCTTTATAGAACTTACTCTGATAGGAAGTACGGATCCGTTTCGTTAAATCAGGATAAAGGTTAGACAGGCCACGCATGCAAAAGTTGTCTTTGGAACATGCCAGAACATCAGCATCAGCAGCAGGCAGAGGAAAGAGAGAAAAATAGTCTAAAGTGAAAGGAAGTGATATCATACCAGAATCTAGAACAGCCAAGATGAAGAAATTGCAGCAAGTTTAGGTAATCAAATTAGAAAGGAGATATTAAAAAAATAAATCAATTAGAAAGTAAGAGGTGATAGATGAATGATGAGAGTGCTGTAGTAATTTTATTTAATCAAATATCCTATAAGAATAGATGTCAAATTTCTCATATGCTTTTCAGGTAGTAAACTTATTTCACTTGTGAATAGAGTGTATTTTACCTCATAAAAATCGAAATGGTTATCTTTAATCTTCAGTATTAATAAGAAATATTGGGGATTTTAGTCTTTGGCATTTTATTTTTATAACAAAGTGAGTACCCATTGTAGTGATTTTATACACTAAATATGATGAAAGATTATAATTTAATCAATTTTTCCCTGATTTTAAATTATCAAAAAATTCTAAGCTCAAATCATAACTGAGACTCAATAAGTTTAAATTAAGTAACAGTTATATTATGCTTGTCACAATATACACCTTGTCATTCCATTATGTATATCCAGAAGTAACGTACTGTCATAAGATCCTGTTTTTCTACTTCAGTTTATGCTTTTAGCATACAAATATTGCCTCCTGCCCCCTAACATCTTCCTATCCTAGAGTCCATAAACTTTCAAAAATCAATGTTTTCCCAATTATGAGGGACTCTAATGGTATATGCATGCACAATGTCTCTTATTCTGTCTTTCAAAAGCCGGAAATGGTAGAGGCAGAACCTATAGAATTTGAACTTTCCAGCATTCCTAAAATATTGCTAATATCTGAGATACCTAACAGAAAACAAAGAAACTCCAAGTTTTGAAGGAGAAATTTTGTGTTCCGAAAAAGGGTTTAAATTAGCAATGTGGAAAGGGTTGAGGTTTATCTTAAAAAAAAAAAAAAGATTAACATGAAACCTACTATCATGTTATCTTTTTATTTTAAAATATTCTTTATGTGAGTAAATTTAATAAAGGCTTTAATAATCAACGATTTTAAAAAAATCAATTGATTATTTAAAAAACAATCTGATAGAACTAAACACATAATACTATAGATGTACTTCCATCAGCAAATCTTTGAGCTCAACTAATTTTTTATCAATTAAGTTATGCCAGTGGACAGAAAATATGCAAAATTTTGTCAATGTTTACAAAGCCAACTATTTGGAGAAATATTCAAATTTCAATAAATTTTGGATAATTCAGCATATCAAAATTTGGCATTATATAGAAAGTATTTCTACTTATGCCTTAATTACCCTTGTATGTTTTTCTTTTATATTTAAACAAATTGGTCCTGTCAAGCAAAGTGTTATCTTTTATAGCATTTTAAAATGTTAATTAATAATGTTTATTGCATTTGTGAACATACCTTCAAGAAAATCACCATCCAACAAGGAAAGGTGACAGCTTGAATATAGAGTTTAAAAAATTAAAAATAGTGAAATACTTACAATTATATTTTTAAAGAGTCCAGATATATTAGAAGAAAATTATCCTGTTAAACACAACTATCACAAACAAATTTTTCAACTACAGAGCCTGATTTTCATCACATTTTTATATTTAATAGCTTCTTATTTTCGGTTATTTCTTAGGAGTTCGACCTAAGAAACTTGAGATATTTCCTATCTTTGACAGCAAATTAAAGTTTAAACACTTCCTTTATCTTTTCAAAGATTATTGGTATGCTTCTGCCCAATTTTATTTACATGATATTATAAATTATGTTGATTTTATATTGTCATGCATTTGAAAAGTATCATAGAAGAAAGATAAGAAATCTAAAGGTAAGAAAACAGATGAACTAATCAAGTTCATAACCATTTTGTTTTATCTCCTACCTGCAATGAACTGCTTGTTTTTTCGAGGAGACCGTGGTTGACGTTGGTATAGGTCACTTGATCTATATAGGTCAATGGTCCCCATGCTTAACAGTACTGTCTTCTGTATAAAATCCACCACAGCCAACCCATTGCAGTTCCCAAATGCAACTCTGAGAGAAAAAGAATATGCAACTAGAATGTATCACAGCAATCATTATTATTTTTATCTTTGAATAAAAATAAGATAATTGGAAAGTAATGCCTTAGGGTTGGGGAGGTTAGATCGTGATTGGTATAATGTCAGGAAGGATATCATGCTTTTACATAGGATAGGGTGGCCTTGTATAATAGACCACTGCAGTCACATTTTATCATCAGTTATATTATGTAAGTAATGATTAACCAATCTGCTCTTTAACTTGGCCTTATATTTTTATAGTAGAATCATATACAATATTTTTTTATGCAATGGGGAAAGAAATCAAGAAATGGCACACTTTAATAGCTATAGATGGTTAGGTACGTAATTAGATGCCTTTTTAAAATAGAATTAAAATTGTTAAACTCCAAATTATGTTTCTTCTTAGACAGTATATATTTAACTTAAAATTTTACATGAAAATTAGCTATCTATGTCTCGAGTTTTGACACCATAGAATAAACAATTTTCATTCACAAAAAATTAAATTTTCTCACTTTTTTTTAATCCTACTTATTAAAAGACAGATATCATTTGATTAATTTCTCTTGAAAATTAAAATAGCTCTACTAAGCAGGTATTTTGAAGATTTACTTATTTATTTGAGAGAGAACATCAGCAGACGAGGCATATGGAGAGGAAGAGAGAATCTCAAGCTAATCCCATGCTCAGCACAGAGTCCAGTGCGAGGCTTGATCTCATGACCCTGAGGCCACGACCTGAGCTAAAACCAAGAGTTGGTTGCTTAACCAACTGTTCCACTTGGGTGCCTTAAGCAGGTATTATGGTCAGCCTAAAGACTGACCACAATACACAAACTCTTTTCTCAATTTAGAACATGCCTTTTAACTGAATAATTATAAATTTGTGCTTTTGCTCCCCACACTAATAAACAATAGTTGCATAACTGCTGTTTTGCTCCTTATAAGTAAGTTCCATGTTGTTTTATTGCTTAGATTGAATCTGATTAACAAATCATCAGTTTATTTTGTTTTTTCTACTCCACCAGTCATAGCCTTCCTTAAAACAAGTAAAAAGAAAAGTGCTACCATACTGGATGTTTGCTATTTCATATAGAGTTCTACGTCTTCAATAAGACAGACTTTGGAAACTAAAAAAAATATTGTCATAAAAGTCAGCAGATTCCATCTCCAACATATATAGGTGACCTTGAAAAAAATTAATGAACTCTTCCAGGCCTTAGTTTCTTTACTTTATAAGAATTAAATACTAAATTTATCTACTTATCATGGCTTTTATGAAAACCAAATCAGAAATTTTTATTAAAGTACTTTGAAAAATTTCCATATGTAAGTAGGATTGGCCCTAATATAAGTAAATGCAATATTACACATATTACATATTGTAGCAAGTTAATCTCTTTAAGCTTGTACAGGTATGATAGAGTTTCTAAATGCAATACTGACAAGAAAAAAAACAGGAAAATAGAATGTATTACATCAACTAAAATGATTTTTTAATTTATTTTACATGTTTATATTTCTTTTTTTAAAAAATTATTTATTTATTTATGATAGTCACACAGAGAGAGAGAGAGATTGAGAGAGGCAGAGACACAGGCAGAGGGAGAAGCAGGCTCCATGCACCGGGAGCCCGATGTGGGATTCGATCCTGGGTCTCCAGGATGGTGCCCTGGGCCAAAGGCAGGCGCCAAACCGCTGCGCCACCCAGGGATCCCTGATTTTTATTTTTTATTTAAAAATAAGAATACTAGAGAGTTATACCTTAGGGTCGGGGAGGTGAAAAGTTGGGGAGGTCAGGCAATGATTATTGAAAAATACTGGATTTAATTTCCTAACTTAAATAGAAAACTGGACAAACTAAGCAACAGTTTTCATATTTTGGCCAACAGGCAACACAGGATGAGAGAAAGATAGCATTCAAGGTAAATTCTAGGTATTTTTTTTGTTTTATTTGTTTTTACAGTTTTATTGAGATATATTTCATATATCATAAAAATTCACTGATTTAAATAAAGCGTACAGTTCTGTGGTTTTATATTTATTTCTATCAATTTAATAGTTTTAGAATTGTACATCATCACCATATTTTATTTTATTTTTTTATCACCATATTTTAGAACATTTCAATACAGGCATCTAGGTATTCTAATTTAGACTAATTGTCCTAACTTGGTGAATAGAGAGGTTTCCCAGGCCTGGAGCACAGGAAACTGAGACTTACAGAGAGATCAGTGGTTGTTTTGAATTGAGAATGATATTAGAATCTGATGCTGCAAAAGCAGCCAGAATTTAGGAGATAAAATACTAGAGAGATGAGAACTGCATAGACAAAGTATACCAGAGATTTATAGAATGGTTCTCTGAAGCATCCATGTGAAGAAACTACCCCAGGCTCAGGAAAGAACCACCAACGAGATAAAGCTGAACAAGTCCCAAAGCTCACACAAGGCTGAAAATATTTCCTGTTACTACCAGCCAAACTGCTGAGATCTTCTACTACACATTAAAAAGGCACATATAAGTAGTATCACTTTAGTAGTGGGGACAATTGCCCTAAACTAAAAGCTCTTCTGAACCCCATCCTAAAAAATCTTAGAAACATCATTCTAAGTAACATAACTGCCTTCCAGAAAACTATCCAACTCTATTAAAAAGAATCAACAAAATACCACCACAGTTTAAAATTCACAATGTGCACTATATAACAAGTAGCAGGCATATAAAGAATTAAGAGAACCTGACTGATAATTAGAGGGAAAAATAAGTCAACAGAAACAACTAGAAATGAAACACATGACAAAAGTAGCAAACAAAGATAATGCTTAAAAAATAGGGGCATACAGGTGGCTCAAGTTGGTTAAGCATCTGCCTTTGGCTTAGGTCATGATCTCAGGGTCTTAGGATCTAGACCTATGTTGGGCTCCCTGCTCAGCAGGGAGTCTTCTTCTCCCTCTTCCTCTGCTCTTCCCTGCCCCACTTGTTCTCAATCTCTCTCTCTCAATAAATAAAGTCTTAAAAATTTGGGGCACCTGGTTGACTCAGTAGTTGAGTGTCTACCCTTGGCTCAGGGCAAGGTCCCAGGGTACTGGGATTAAGTCCCACATCAGGCTCCCCATGGGGATCCTGCTTCTCCCTCTGCCTCTCTCTTTCTGTGTCTCTCATGAATAGATAAATCTTTTTTTTTTTTTTTAAGATTTTATTTATTTATTCATGAGAGACACAGAGACACAGGCAGAGGGAGAAGCAGGCTCCACACAGGGAGCCTGACGCAGGACTTGATTCTGGGTCTCCAGGATCACGCCCTGGGCGTGCAGGCGGCACTAAACCGCTGCGCCACCAGGGCTGCCCCGAATAGATAAATCTTTAAAAAACTTTTAAAAAATATACATACGTGTGTGTATTTCAGATATTTGAGAAGTAGAGGAAAACCTACTCTAGAGCTATAGGAATCAAGACAGGCTGGTATTGAAATAGAGATCAAAAATAAATTTTAATGAAACAGAAGAGTGGCCATAAACCCATAAATGATCAATTGATATTTGACAAAAGTCCTATGGTAATTCAGAGGAAAGATATTCTTTTAGATAAATGATATGAACAATTAGATATCCATAAGTAAAAAAACTGAGCCCTAAATATTTACCTTCCATGGTACACAAAAAAAAAATCAAGTTAATTTCTTAAAAAAATAAGCAAAAGAGGGGTGCTTGGTTGGCTCACTTGGTTAAGTGTCCAACTCTTGGTTTCAGCTGAGGTCATGAGCTCAGGGTCCTCAGATGGAGCCCTAGGTCAGGCTCCACACTCAGCATGGATTCTACTGGAGATTTTCCCCCTTTCCCTCTGATACTTCCTCTGCTCACACCCTTTCTCTCTCTCTCTCTAAAATAAAATAAAATCTTTAAAAAACTAATAGGCAAAGATTTGAACAGACATTTCACCACGCAAGATGTACAAATGTGAAATAAAGACTTGAAAGATGCTGAACATCATTAGTAACCAGGAATAGGTAAATTAAAACCACTGATCCCACTTACATATTGAGAAGTATGTAGAAAAACTGAAACCCTAATACATTCCTGGTGGAAAGGCAAAACAATATAACTTCTTTAAAATATAATCTGTCATAATAAATAAATAAATAAATCCTTCAACAACACAAGGGTTAAAGGCACTTACCCCACACCATCAAAATCCATGATAACTTTGGTTTCCCCCTGAACTTAACTACTAATAGCCTACTGTTGATTAGAAACCTTACACTGGGAACAAAGTCAATGAACACATATACTGTATTTGTGTTAAATGCTATATTTTTACAATAAACTAGAGAAAAAAAGTTTTTTAAAAAATCATAAGGAACACATATTTACATTTTGTATTGAAAAAAATCCATGTACAAGTGGACCCATGCAGTTTAAACCTGTGTCAAAGGTCGACAACTCACCATTTGACCCAGTAATTCTACTTTTAAGTTATTTACCCAAGAAAATGTAAACAAAGGTTACACATGGACTTATACCTGAACGTTAATAGCAAATTCCTTCATAAAACCCCAAACTGGAAACAACTAAAATTTCCATCAAATGGTGAATGTATAAACACATTTTTGTATATCCACATAATGGATAATGCAGCAGTGAAAGGAACAAACCACAGATATACGCATGACTTGGATGAATCATAAAAGCCTTATGCTAAGTGAATGAAAACAAACACATAACTCATGATTTATGATTCTGTTTATATAAAATCATAGTAAATGCAGTCAATTTGAGAGGCTATAAGTGAGGGATGAAAATTGAATGGGAGGGGATAGGAAGGAACTTTTTGAGGTGATTGATACTTTTTATATCATCAGTTTGTTAATGATTACATGACTTGCATTTATCTTGTATTGTTTGCCAAAACACATATTTCATACTTAAAGTTGGTGAATTTTATTTTTTATTTATTTATTTTTTTTTTGGTGAATTTTATTTTATATACTTGATGTCTCAGTATTTAGTTAATTAAATTACTACTGAAAGGACAATCTGAGAGAATTACACTAGAATTATAGACTATGGGCCCTAAGAATGTTCTGGAGAGAAAGAGATGATAGAGAAAATATTTTTTTATTTTTATTTTTTAAAAATATTTTATTTATTTACTTGAAAGAGATAGGGAGACAGAGCATGAACATAGAGAGGGAGAAGCAGACTCCCTGCTGAGCAGGGAGCCAAATGCTCTGCTCCATTCCAGGACCCTGAGATTATGACTTAGCTGAAGGCAGATACTTAACTGACTGAGCCACACAGGCTCCCTGAGAAAAGATTTTCTAAAATTGGATATTTTAGGTAACTGGCCTAAAAGATAAAATTATTTCACTGAGGGAAAAAGAGAAGGTGAGATTTTTTTTTCTTCCAATACCTGTTGGTTAGGAAATTCAAAAGAAAATACCAACCAACAAGAAGATATTTTCAAGATTTGGAATTTATAATAAAAATAATTTTTATTAGTCTTGACTTTGTTTCTTAATATCTAAAAGTCTACCTTATATTAAAATTACTAAAATTAACAATTCTAAATTGTATAAGAGCTGATAAACTTTTCTATTTTATAAATACAAAATATATTTGTACATAGAAGTTAATAAAAGTCCAGATTACAATGTCTCTAAAATTCCTATGGGCATCTTGTTGTATTTGGCATTTATGAACAATGTTAATGTATAAATACTTATATAAACATAAGTGAAAAATATTGAAAAAATACATTTCTATTTCATATCTTTGAATATGTTGATGCTTTAAGAAATTGTTCTTTCTAGAAGTAGCAACTCAGAAAAATAGGTTTAAATATGAGTTTGTTCAATGGCTTTGGAAAAAAAGCAAAATTTTACTTTTAAATACCTTATAAGTTTTGTTACTGATATATATACTTAGGAAAAACGTTCATGCAACATTTTTAATCAATATACTTTGGAAAATTATTGGTTTAATAATTCAGTCTTAAAAATAGCTTTGTTTTCTTTCTGATATACCACTATGTAATGATAAAAATTTGTTTAAATTTTTAATCTAAAATTTAACTTCAGGGATCCCTGGGTGGCGCAGCGGTTTGGCGCCTGCCTTTGGCCCAGGGCACGATCCTGGAGACCCTGGATCGAATCCCACATCAGGCTCCCGGTGCATGGAGCCTGCTTCTCCCTCCGCCTGTGTCTCTGCCTCTCTCTCTGTGACTATCATTAAAAAAAAAAAAAAAAAAAAAAAAAAAAAAAATTAAAAAAAAAAAACCTGTAAAATTTAACTTCATTCCACAGAGTTAAAAATGCAGTTCCTAGTTGTCCTAGCTTCATTTTAGATGTTCACTGTGATTAGCAGTAACATATTGGACTGAATTATAGAACATTTCCATAGGTTATAAAACATTTCCATCACTGCAGAAAGACCTATGGGACAGTACTGTTATAGGTCATGTATATCTTAGGTTTATTTTCTCATAAGCCTAATTTAAGTTCCTATAATTGACAACGTTATATTAGTTTCAGGCATACAACATAGTGATTTAACAATTCTATACATTACACGATGCACACCACAATAGTGTAGTTACCATCTCTCAACATACAGTCATTACAATATTATGGACTGTATTCCATATGCTGTACTTTTCCTCCCTGTGATTTATTTTACAACTGTGTGTTTGCATCCACTAAAGCCCTTCACCTATTTTGCTCCACCTACCAACCCCATCCCCTCTGAAAAAAACTTTGTATTTATGGGTGTTTATGTTTGTTCATTCATTTGTTTTGTAGATTCTACATATAAATGAAATCGTATGGTGTTTGTTTTTCTCAAACTTATTTCATGTAGCATGATACCCTCTAGGTCCATCCATGTTGTCGCAAATAGTAAGATTTCATTCTTTTACATGGCTGAGTAACATTCCATTGTGTGTGTATGTGTGTCTGATGTGTATGTCATATCTTCTTTATCCATTCATCTATTGATGTAAACAGGTTGCTTCCATATCTTTTTAAATTAGTATTTTTATTTTTGTTTCCTTTAGATAAATATCCAGCAGTAGAATTACTGGATCATATGATGTTTACATTTTTAATTATTGAGGAACCCATACTGTTTTCCATAGTGGCTTACAAAATTACATTGTAATTACAATTACATTGTAATACTGTTGGTTAACAGTGCACAAGGGTTCCCTTTTCTGCACATCCTCACCAACTCTTGTTATTCTTGTCTTTTTAATACTGGGCATTCTGACAGGTGTGATATCTTATTGTGGTTTTGATTTGCATTTCCCTGATAATTAGTGCTGTTGAACATCTTATGTGTCTGTTGGCCATCTGTATGTCTTTAGAAAAATGTCTTCTCAGGTCCTCTACCCATTTAAAAAAAAAAAGATTTTTATTTATTTATTTTTGATAGATACAAAGACATAGGCATATGGAGAAGGAGCCTGCTGTGGGACTCAATCCCAGGACCCCTGAGCCAAAGGCAGACACTCAACCACTGAACCACCCAGTTGTCATTCCTCTACCCATTTTTAATCAGATTTTTTTGGTATTGAGTCATGTAAGTTCTTTATGTATTTTGCAAATTAACTCCTTACCAGATGTGTCATTTGCAAATCTCCCATTCAGTAAATTGCCTTTCAGTTTTGTTTATGGCTTCCTTTGCTGTGCAAAAGCTTTTGGTGTAGCCCCAATGATTTATTTTTGCTTTTTTCCCCCTTTTGGGAGAAGACATATCTAAAAAACTGTTGCTAAGGCCAATGTCAAAGATATTACTGCCTTTGTTTTCTTCTAGGAACTTTGTGGTTTTATGTCTTACATTAAGATCTTTAATCCATTTGAGATTATTTTTTAGTGTGGTGTCAGATGTGGTTCAGTTTTATTCTTTTCCATTTAGCTGTCCAGTTTTCCTAATTCCATTTTTTGAAGAGATTGTCTTTTCTGCATTATATACTCTTGCTTCCATTGTCATAGATTAATTGATCAAATAAGCATGGGTTTATTTCTGGGTTCTCTATTCTGCTCTGTTGGTCTGTGTCTTTTTATGCCAATACCATACTGTTTTGATTATTATAGCTTTATAAAATATCTTGAAACCTAGAACTATGATACTTAAAGATTTGTTCTTCTTTCTTAACACTTATTTTGCTATTTGTGGTTCTTTTGTGCTTACATGCAAATTTTAGGAATACATGTTCTAGTTCTGTGAAAAATAATACCAGTATTTTGATAGGGATTATATTGAATGTATAGATTATTTGGGTAATATGGACATTTTAATGTTATTAACTCTTCCAATCCATGAATGTGGTGTATCTTTTCATTTGTTTGTGTTGTCTTCAGTTTCTTTCATCAGTGTCTTCTGAGTTTTCAGAGTTATAGATATTTCCCCTCCTTGGTTAAGTTATTCTTTGTATTCTCTGGTATTTTATTCTTTTTGATATAATTGTAATGGGATTGTTTTCTTAATTTTTCTTTCTCTGTTCTCTCCATTTTGTTACTCATGTACATACATGGAACACATTTCTGTATATTAATTTTGTTTCCTGCAACTTTGCTGAATTTATTTATCTATTTTAGTAGTTTCTGGTGATTTTTTTTTGGGTTTTCTACATACAGTATCATGTCATCTGTAAATAGGGAAAGTTTGATTTCTTCCTTCCCAATTTGGATACCTTTTATTTCTTGGCTCATTGTTGCATCTAGAACTTCTAATACCATGTTGAATAAAAGGCATGAGTGGACATCCTTGCCTTGTTCCAGATCTTAGAGGGAAAGCCCTCAGTGTTTGACTACTTAGTATGATGTTGGCTGTGAGTTTTTCATATATGGCTTTATTATGTTGCAGTATGTTTCCTCCAAACCCACATTGTTGTGAATTTTATCATAAATGAATGTCATATTTTTCAAATGTTTTTTCTGCATCTATTGAGATTATTTTATAGTTTTTATCTTTCATTTTGTTAATGTGTGTATCAAGTTGATTGATTTATGAATTATAAACCATGCTTGTGTCACAGGAATCAATCTTACTCGATTGTGGTGAATAATTCTTTTTAATGTATGGTTGAGTTCGGTTTGCTATTATTTTGTCTAGGAGTTCTGAATCTATGTTCAGCAGGGCTATTGGCTTATAGTTTTGATTTTTGGTAGTGTTTTTTTCTGGTTTTGGCATCAGGGTAATGTTGGTCTTGTAGAATGAATTTGGAAAAATTTCTTCCTCTTCTATTTTATGGAATAGTTTGAGAAAAATAGACATCGACTCTTCTTTAAGTGTTTGGTAGAATTCACGTGTGACACCATCTGGTCTAACTTTTGCTGGCTAGCGATTTAATTTCCTCAGTAGTAATTGGTCCATTCATATTTTCTATTTCTTTTAGATTCACTCTTGGCAGATTATGTATTTCTAGAAATTTACCCATTTCTTTAATGTTCATTTGTTGGCATATTTTCTTTGTAGTAGTCTCTTAAAATCCTTGTATTTCTGAAGTGTGAATTGTTCTCTTTTGTTTCTGATTTTGAGTCTTCTCTTTTTTTAAATTGAGTTTTCCTAAGGGTTTATCAATTTTTTTTTATCTTTTCAAAGAATCAGCTTCTGGTTTTATTGATATTTTCTTTTTTCTTTCTTTTTGAAATCTCTATTTCATTTGTTTCTGCTGTGATCTTTATTATTTCCTTCTTTCTACTAACTTTGGGCTTTGTTTATTCTTCTTTTTCTAGTTTTTTAGGTGAAGGGTTACATTGGATATTTGAGATCTTTCTTGTTTCTTGAGGTAGGCCCGTGTTGCTGTAAACTTTCCTATTAGAACTCCTTTGCCACATCCCAAAGATATTGAGCCATTGTGTTTCCATTTTCATTTGTCTCCAGCTATTTTTTTAATTTCCTCTTTGATTTCCTTCTTGTTCTGCTTGTTTAGTAGCATGTTGTTTAACATCTACTTTTTTGTTTTTTACATAAGTTTCTTTTCTTGTAATTGATTTTGGTTTCATGCCATTGTGGTCAGAAAATATGCTTGATATGATTTCAGCATTCTTAACATTATTGAGACTTGTTTTGTGGCTTAACATGTGATCTATCTTGGAAATATTCTACATGCACTTGTAAAGAATGTATTCTGCTATTTTTGGATTGTACAGTTTGTACTTCTGTTAGGTCCATCCAGTCTAATGTGTCATTCAAAGCCACTGTTTGCTTTTGATTTTCTATTTGAATGATTTACCCATTGATGTAAATGGGGTGGTAGAGTTCCCTATTATTTTTTATTATTGTCAATTTCTCCCTTTAGTTATATTAATATTTTGCTTTATATTATTATTTTGCTTTATATATTAGGCGCTTTTATGTAGGGTTATTATTATTTACAATTATTATATCCTCTTGTTGGATTAATCCTTTAAGAATAATTCCCTTCTTTGTCTTTTATTACAATCTTTGTTTTAAAGTTCATTTCTGATATAAGTATTGTGGCACCAGCATTTTTTTTTACACTTCAATTTGCATCCTTAACCTTTAGTTTAAGTATGTTTTTAGGTCTGAAGTGAGTCTCTTATAGGCAGCAAATAGATGGTCAAATAAGTTGACCCACTACCCTTACTCTGTTTTTGCTTTTACTTGTGAGGTTTTTATCTTTCATTATTTTTTACTTATAGTTATGGACTTTTCTACTTAAAGAAGTCCCTTTAACATGGCCAGGTCAGTGGTAATGAACTCCTTTACCTTTTGTCTGGGAAATTCTTTATTTCTCTTTCAATTCTGAATAAAAACTTTGCTGGATAGAGTATTCTTGGTTGTATGTATTTTTTCTTTCATCTCATTGAATATGTCATGCCACTGCTTCTGGCCTGCAGGGCTTCTGCTAAAAAATTACCCAATAATCTTATGGGGGTTCCTTTGTACATAACTAGTTGCTTTACCCTTGCTGCTTTTAAAGTTCTCTCTTTAATTTTGACATCTTAATTATTATGTGTCTTAGTGCTGATCTCTTTGGTTCTTTTTGTTTGGGGCTATGACTCCTGGACATGAATGTCTGTTTCCTTACTCAGGTTAGGGAAGTTTTCAGCTATTATTTCTTCAATTAAATTTTCCTCTTCTTTCTCTCATTCTTCTCCTGGAGCCCTTATACTGTAAATGTTAGTACACTTGATGTCCCAGAGGTCCCTTAAACTATTCTCAATTTAAATTTCTTTTTTCTTTTTGATGTACAGCTTGGGTAATTTCCAGTACCCTGTCTTCTATATCACTAATTTGTACTTTTGCATCATCTTATTTACTGTTGATTCTCTTGAGTGTATTTTTCATTTCAGTTATTGTATTCTTTAGCTCTGATTGGCTTTTTAAAATATTTTCTATCTTTCTGTTAAAGTCCTCATTGTGTTCATCCATTCTTTCCCCAACTTTGGTTAGCATCTTTATGACCATAATTTGAAACTCATTATTAGGTAGATACCTTATCTCAGTTTCATTTAATTCTTTCTCTGAGGTTTGTCTGTTATTTGGAACATATTCCTCTCTGTCATTCTGCTTGATTTTGTGAGTTTGTTTCTACATATTAAGTAGATCAGCTACATCTCCCACTTGTGAAGGAGTGGCGTTAGGTATAAGATTTTCAGTGTGGCTCAGAGGTGCAATCTTCCCTATTCCCCAGAACCAGGTGCTCCAGTGTGTCTCCTATATGGGTTCTATATTTCATTCTGTTGTGGTTGGGCTGCAGCTGCTACGTGTGTACTGGTAGGTGGGCTGGTCCTCCTCACAGTGGCTGAGGCTGGGCTACAGTTTTGTGAGTATGTATTTTGGGGGTGCTAGTCTCCCTTATAGTTGGCTACAAGGTCTGGCCATGACGGTTGCAGCTGCATTGGTGGGGAGTACCCCCATATCCACCACACCTCCTGGGGCAGGAGCCACTTTGGAGGAGTACTTATCCTTCAAGTATCCTTTTAAATTGCTGCCTCTATGTTGGATCTTGGTGCAAATGAGTTTGTGCATAGGTTCTTTGTGAGCAGAGTCTCATTTTCCTATAGCCCTGTGGCTTTCTCAGAGTTAAGCTCTGCTGATTTTCAAAGGCAAATGTTATGGGGGCACATCTTCCCAGTGCATGTCCTCAAAGCAGAGGTGCCTGATGTAATGCCTTACCCTTTATCTCCTCAGGGAGTACCTCTGCCTTTGTGATTCTTCTAGCCTGGGGTTCCCGTGCTAAGGATATAAGTCCTAACTAGTCTGCCTCTCTTCCCCTCCTTCCTGTCTCAGTGTAGCTTTTCCTTTATATCCTTAATAGTGTAAGAGCTATTCTTTTAGTCTTCAGGTCATTTGCAGAAAAAGTTGTCTTACACGTAGTTGTAATTTTGATGTGTCCATGGAGAACTTTATTCAGAATCTTCCTACTCTGCCATCTTGATTCTCTCCTCATTTATATTCTTTTTGATTTTTTAGATAAAATCAGTCTATTATTGGTTTACTCCGTATCCAAGTAAATAACATTGTAATACTTATATCTTCAAGTTATTATTTTATGGGTGGTAATAAAGCTCTATCCTTTCTAGCCCTAGGATACTATAGTATTTCATGTTTTTCTGCATCTTAGATAAATAATCCATTATTAAAAACTCTTCAATTATTCTATTTGAATATGTCATGTGTATCCTGTGCTGAGTCTCAAAGTTTCATTTTATTTTTATTTCTTAAGCTCTATGCTCAATGTGGTGCTTGATCTCATAACCTTGATTAAGAATTGCATGCTCTAGTGACTGAGCAAGCCAAGTACCCCTAAAAGTTACATTTTATTTTTCATTTTTTTATTATTTATATAAGATCTTATTTATTAATTCATGACAGACACAGGAGAGAGAAAGAAGCAGAGACACAGGCAGAGGGAGAAGCAGGCTGCCTACACGAAGCCCAATGTGGGACTTGATCCTGGGACTCCAGGAAGCCTTCGCTGAAGGCAGACGCTTAACCGCTGAGCCACCCAGGCGTCCCTACGTTTTATATATTAATACATTTAATCCTCACAACATTTTATCTCATTTTGCTGATATGGAAATTGAACACAGACATTTTAAATAACTTTTCTAAGATTCAACAGCTAGTAAGCAGAAGTAAATTTTTAATCTCAGTGGCGCCTGCATGGCTCAATTAGTTAGGTGTCTGCCTTTGGGTCATGATCCTGGGGTCCTGGGATAGAGCCAGCATAGGGCTTCCTGCTCAGCCTGCTTCTTCCTCTCCTCCCTGCTCCTGCTCTCTTGCTATCTCTGTCTCTCTCTCTCTCAAATAAATAAATAAAATCTTTAAAAAAAATTAAATCCCAAATAATCTGACTCTAACATTCATGCTCTTTAACTCTGTATTTGATTATCTCAGTAACTAAAAAAATATAGAGCTCCCACTAAATCTAACTATCAAAGCTTTATGGCTCTGTATCCTCTGGAAATTATGGGAAGAAGATAATAATAGAAGAACATAATTGCTTTTATCTTTGGAATGAAAGTAAAATATTCACATTTAATCTCATTAGATTCCTTCAATGACTTTAATTTCTCATCTTTTTTCTCCACACAGTTTGTTTTCAGTTACCTTGCTGTATTCTATCAGTTTCATACTTTCGAATGACTTTCAAGTCATTGGTCATATACCATAGGTCCAGGATATTCTCACCATTTCTGGTGTCTGATGATTCTCACCAACTCACATCTCCAAGTCCCTAAGGAAAGTATGTTCAGAGGCACAAAGCAAACTTTTCTTTCTTTTTTTTTAATTTTAAAAATTATTTTTACTTTAAAAATTTCAACAATAAATATAAGATGAAAGTCCCCTTAATTGGCCCACTGTATTCCAATCCCCTTTTCAAAAATGATTGCCATTAACATTTTTTATATACTTGCCCTTTCTTTATATTTTAGCAAGCATATACTTGTTCTATAACTTATTTTCACGAAAATATGTCAAAGACATATTTCCTTGTTTGTGTTGTTTAACTGTTGCATTGTATTCTAAAGTACAAAAATAATATGTTTTTTAAAGGAGCATCTTCCTATTTCTGGACATTTATATAGATTCTAAATATTTTGTTATTTTATGTAATATAATATAGAACAACCTTCTACAAACTGTACATAAGTGAGAGTCTTCAGAAATTGTAAAAATTTCAATAAGATTAGAATTTTAGGACCAAAAGATATGCCCAGTTTTATTTTAAAAGATAAATGTATAAAAGAGAATCCATTTCCTCATATTAACAGAAAATATTAGAAATCTTTAAAAATTCTCTCATATAATGGATAAAAATTGCTATTCTGTTGTCTCAAATATTTTACTTGTTATTAAAGTTATAATATTCATATTCATTGGCCATTTGTATTTCTCCTCTGAATTATCTGTTTATATAGTTTGCTTATTTTTTAATTGGGTAATTTTTTTCTTATCAATTTGTAGGAATTAAAAAAATGAACTCTGGATGTTTATAGCATATTACAGATAAACAATGTTTTATAGTATAAATAATATCCTGTACCTTGATTTAACTTTATTAGGCACTTTGTAATTATTCTATGTAAATTCATAGGAAGTGAATTTTTAAAATAACTCCACAATATTAATGTGTAATCTATTTACCTAGGACTTTGTTAACAGACAATAGGTTGCTTCCAGTCTTTTGCTATTAACAATACAACAATGGGGTGCCTGGGTGGGTCAGTGGTTGAGCATCTGCCTTTGGCTCAGGGCATGATCCTGGGTCCAGGGATGGAGTCCCACATCGGGCTCCCTGTGAGGAGCCTGTTTCTCCCTCTGCCTGTGTCTCTGTGTTTCTCTGTGTGTTACTCATGAATGAATAAATGAAATCTTAAAAAAACAACAAACAACAATGAATAGCCTTCACAAGTTATTTGCATTAAAATAGAGAGTATATTTATGAGATAAATTTCTAGAAATAAAATTACTCAATTATTTGCAAAAATATTTATATTTTACTCTTATTCACATTCATAAATGAAAGTGGACATAATTGTGCACTTCAATGAATTATCAAAAAGCGAACAATCCCACATAACCACCACTATGTCAAGAAATAGTATGTTACAAGCAGCTGTTTCATGTTTCTGCCAATTATCGCTAATCTTTCCTCTCCCAAAATCTAACTTTCTATACGAGTTTTGCTTGTTTTTGATAGATTTTGGCTTTTTTCATATATATTGTTACATGTAAATGTAGTTTTCATTTTAATTGCTGTAGAATTCAAATGGATATGTTACAATTTATTTATTCAATCTACTCTGATGGACATAATTTGATTGTAGTTTGGGACTATTATAAATATAATACTACCCTTGCAAATAAGGCCACTTTCTTTTGATATACATGTGCTTGCCTTTCTTTGGGTATATACCTAAAAATGAAACTTTTGAGTGTGCCAACATTTACATGCTAAAATGGGTAAATAATGGCTGACAATTTTATAAAGTAGTTTCAACAATTTACCCTTTTAACAGCAATGTATGAGTTCCTGTTACCTAGTATCTTTGCAAACCCTGCCAACATTACTAATAAGGTTGTGTACCTTCATATATATATATGTGTGTGTGTGTGTGTATATATGTATATATACACACACATATATATGAAAATATATTTATATATCTTTCTTTGTGACATATTTGTTCAAATTTCTTCTGCATTCTATTATTTGCTTTTTTCTTATTGATGATTCGTGAGACTCGTTTTACACTCTGCATATGAATGAGTCTGTCAGATACAATCAATTCAACTCTCTCTTCCTTGTCTTGTCATTTCACTCTCTTAATGGCACCTTTTTTCCCCAAGAAGTTCTTAATGTTTTTCTTTATGATTAATACCTTTTGAATATTATTGTCTAATGAAAGTATTCTCCTATAATACTTTCTAGAAGTTTTGTGTATAGTAGGAAAGAAGAGTCAAATTTCACTTTTTTTCTATAATTTTTCAGTTGACTTTATAGTATTTATTGGGGGAAAACTGTCATTTCCTCTATTGCTCTGCAGAACCAAAATAGCTATAAATGCCTGGATTTTTTTTTAAAGATTTTATTTATTCATGAGAGACAGAGACAGAAAGAGAGAATGAGAGAGAGAGAGAGAGAGAGAGAGAGAGAGAGGCGAAGAGGGAGAAGCAGGCTCCATGCAGGGAGCCTGATGTGAGACTCGATCCTGGAACTCCAGGATCATGCCCTGGGTGTTAGGCAGGCACTAAAGCGCTGAGCCAACCAGGGATCCCTGACCTGGATTTCTTATTGCACTCTTTCTTATGTGCATTGATTTTTGTCTGTCTCTCCTGTGCCCATAGAAACACTGTTATGACTTATATATCTTTATTTAATAAGTCATGTTTTCCAATAGAGCAAGTCTTCTAATTCTGTTTTTCTTTAAAGAGTACTATCTTAGCTAACTGTGGCCTTTGTATTTCTCTATAAATTTTAGAACTAGTTTTAAACTTCAAGGGGAAAAAAGAAAACCTGCTAAAATTTATTTTGGCATTGTAAATCTACAGATCATTTGTGAAAACCTGACATCTTTATTCTTTTTTTTTTTTCAAATTTTTATTTATTTATGATAGTCACAGAGAGTGAGAGAGAGAGAGAGAGAGAGAGAGAGAGAGAGAAGCAAAGACACAGGCAGAGGGAGAAGCAGGCTCCATGCACCGGGAGCCCGACGTGGGATTCGATCCCGGGTCTCCAGGATCGCGCCCTGGGCCAAAGGCAGGCGCCAAACTGCTGCGCCACCCAGGGATCCCTGACATCTTTATTCTATTATTGAATTTTACATTACATGATTTAAGTTCTTTAGTTTCTTTGAGGTTTTATAGTTTTCTGTGTAGAGGTCTTGATCATCTTTTATTAGGTATAGTCCTAGATTTTTTATTATTTTTATTTTATTGTAAGTGGGATCTTAATACAATTTTAGTTTCTATTTTTTCAGTATATTTTTACATTGACTTCATGTCCAGCAATCTTGTTAAATTCTATTAGTAATTCTAATAATTTATCTGCAAAGTATCTAAATGATGTACATACATATTAATTTCTTTCTATTTTTCTTTTCAATTTCCTTCTTGTTTTAATTAAATTTTTTTAAAGATTTTGTTTATTCATGACAGAGAGAGAGAGAGAGAGAGAGAGAATGAGGCAGAGACACAGGCAGAGGAGGAAGCAGGCTCCATGCAGGAAGCCTGACTTGGGACTCGATCCGAGGTCTCCAGGATCAGGCCCTGGGTGGAAGGCAGCGCTAAACCTCTGAGCCACCCGGGCTGCCCATAAATTTTTCTTTTTAAATCACAAACAGATGATAAATTTTTACCAAATGTTCTTGCTTTTTACATCTCATGGCTTATATAGTTTTCTATTTTATTCTTTAATGTGATGAATTACATGAATTCATTTCAAATGTTAAGCCTTGCATTCCTGGTATAAACCAAACATGGTTATAATATGTAATTATTTTATTACTAGATTTATTTATACTTTGGGATTTTTACACCTATATTCATGTTCCACTTTTAGTAATGGTCTTTTCATATTTTGACATCAGATTATGTTGGCCTATAATGAGATGAATATGATTTTTTCCTTTTCAGTTCTCAAAGTTTTTGTATAATATTGGTATTACTTATGTCTTAAAATTTTGCTGGGATTTACATAAGTAGCCACTTGAGCTGGATGGAGTATTTTGGCAGTTAAAACTGTCTATGAGGAAGGTATCCAAGCTGTCTTTCTCATACAAGTGTAGGTTCTTCAGACCCTCACCCCCACGGTTACTTTACCTGGAAAATATGCTGACTTATTCTAAATAGCAATCAGCTTCTGAACCTGGTGATATACCTTCATAGCCTCTTAATTTTGTCATTCTTTGCCTTTTTAGGTCAATCTCCTGAGTACAGAACCCTGAAAATGGCTTGAGGTCAGTCATCTGCTATAACTACTCAGGTTATATATTCTTGTCATATAAATTAATGGAATTATTGACTATCCCATACTTCCTTCCTCTCCTCCCTTTGTTAAGGGCTGTTTCTGCCAGTTTTCCTATCAAACAAATTTTCAGTCAAGAACAAGTTCCCCTTATGTATAATCACATAGTAAAAACTCCAGGAACACCAAAGGTTTTTTTTAGGTAATTTCACTTTCAAATGGCTTCACAGAGCTCTTGGAGCTCATCAGACTTAGCAGAGGGACAGACTGGGAAGCATAGAATTAGAGCCAAAAATATTTTTAAAATGTATTACTTGATAAAAGATGATTCTAAATTTTGAGGGAAAAGATGAAGTATTCAGGAAGTGGTATTGATATAATTCATTGTCATCCAGAAAGAAATATAGTTTAATCCCTATTTCATATTTATTCCTAATTAAATGCTAGACAAAAGAAACACTTAAGTATGTTAAAAATAAATATATTAGAAGAGAATACAGTAAGTGAGGAAAGCTTTTCTAAGTATGACACAAAATCCAAAACCATAAAAAATAGGATTACTTTAAAAAATTTTTGAATTTATGCATGGAAAAAAACATTCTAAACAATCTCATAAAAAAAAAGGAAAATACTGGTAAGTTAAAATGACAGGGATTAAAAGTTTGGTTATACACCATTGTTAAAAAAAAGGTAATGGAAGGTCAGGCATTGTAAACATTGTTGATGGGAATATAATTTGGCACAATTTCTATGGAGGTCAACAATCTAGAAATAAGGATTACTTTAGAATTAAATTATCCTTTAAAGGGAATACAATTCAACTTTCAAAGAATGTCTGATTGGGTTACATTGTTCTGAGCTCTCTACTGTCTTTTAGTCTAGCCTGTTAAAGGAAATGTGAATACTTCTTGCAGGATGATAGCATCACTTAGAACTCAAAATTATCTTTATAATATAATGTTTATTTATAAACATATAAATAAATATATGATGGTATATAAATTCCATATAACATTCCATAAAAACATTAGAATACAAACCAAGTGAATCTGGGTTACACAAAGATGATATGATCAAAATCCAAGACAAATAATAAGCTAGATACCAGATAGGGATTATCAAACACATATTTAAAGGATCTATATTCAATATGTTTAAAGAAATGAAGGACAAGAATGATAATTTAGGAAGATAAGAAACTTTAAAAAGAACCAAATGAAAGGCATAGAAGTTAAAATTAAAATAACTGAAACTGAACTCCATGGGTGGATCTCCCAAACAGTTGAAGGGAGAATTAGTGAACTCTAAAAGACAAGTCAGAAGAAAGTATCCAAATTAGAACACAAGGAAGAAAAGGATAGAAAATTTTAAAAGTGAGTGTAATAAAATCCTAACAACCTCCTAAAATTAAAAATGGGAATATTATCACAAGTTGGACTTCAAGCAAGAACAAATAATCATAATTTAAGTTAACATTTTTCTTATATGATTTTCAACCAAGTAAAAATCTACGTAAGGGCTTCTTTCCATTTATAGGACTTAAATATTTTAAAAGAAACATCTGAGTATATCAAATATATTAAAAAATACAAATTAGAATGTTTACTTACATTCCATATGCTGAGCTTACAGCAAGACTAGTAATCTGTTGGGGAGGCTCACCGTCCACCCACACCAACTGAATAACAAGTTCTGCTTGATACCCTGGAGGCATCCTCACTGGTCGTGTCTTCACACTAAAAAAAAAGAGAGAAAACTAGTTCTATTACATACAGTTTAAATAAGTAAGCTCATGCTTATCTTTAGAAGTTACATAGAATCTTCTGACAGAAATATACAATACCAGGCACTGAGGGCAGTACACAGGTGGACATATCTTCTAGCTTTCTTAAAATATACCCAACCACTTAAGTAGGTTTGTTTAAGTAGCTTTTCAATCAGGCAAGTCCACAACTGTTTCAGGCCTTCATCACTTCCTTTTTCTTATTCTTGAGGTTAATATTTTAAATTATTTTTATTGTCTATTTTCTTACATAATATTTGTTACACATATGTAAGTTATAATGCATGACAATAAGAATTATCAATCTACCACCAAATGTAAGATCTCAACACACCTAAGTGGGGATACCTGGGTGGCTCAATTGATTAAGCATTCTAATTCTTGATATTGGCTTAGGTCATGATCTCAGGGTCATGGGATAGAGTTCCACACATCAGGCTCCATGTTTAGGAGGGAGTCTGCCTGAGATTTTCTCTCTCCCTATCCATCTGCCCCTTTCCCCTGCCCCCTCTCTCTCCAAAATAAATAAATAAATCTTTAAAAAAGAAAGTTCAACATGTCCAAAATCTGAATTTCTGCTCATTCCTCGAAATTTAATTGATCTACAGCCTTATCTATTCTGGTTAATAACAACTTGCATCTTTCCAACTATTCAATTAAAAACCCTTGAAGTCATACTACAATCCTTCTCTTGTACCTTATTATATCCACTCAATCATCAAATACTGTTTGTGCTACCTTAAAAATATATCCAGAATCTGAGCAGTTTTTAAATTAAATTTTTAAATTTAAATTTAATTAAATTAACACATACTATATTATTAGTTTCAGAGGTAGAATTTAGTGATTTATCAATTGCATACAACACCCAGTGCTCATTACTTCCAGTGTCCTCCTTAATGCCCATCACCCAGTTACCCCATTCCCCCATCCACCTCTCCTCTAGTAACTCTCAGGTTGTTACCTATAGTTAAGAGTCTCTTAAGGTTTGCCTCCCTCTCTGTTTTTGTCTTATTTTATTTTTCCTTCCCTTCCCCTATGTTTGTCTGTTTTGTTTCTTAAATTCTGCACATGAGTGAATGGCAAGATTCCATTCTTTTCAATGGCTGAGTAATATTCCATTATATGTATATTTATTTTATATACACTCCCCATATCTCTATCCATTCATCAGTTGATGGACAACTGGGCTCTTTCCATATTTAAATCTGAATTTCAAATAAACAATAAGTAGGTTTTTTGCTTTGTTTTTTACTGCAAGTGAGTCCCATGTAGCATCTAGGATATACTGATACCAAAAAATGTTTATTGTTTATCTGAAATTCAAATTTAAATAAGTATTCTATATTTTTATTTGTTGAATCTGTCAGCCTTTAATATCATCTCTAGTTTGGTACAATAACCTCCTTACTGGTCTCCTGGCTTCTACCCTTCCCTTCTAAATCCATTTTCAACAAAGCCACCAAAGTGATCAATTTAAAATTTAAGTCTGAACATGTTTCCTCTCTATTCAAAACACTATAATGAATCCTCCATTTAATTAGGAATAAAAGCCAAGACCCTTACAATGGCATATATTGGCTCTCTGTTACTCATCTGACTTCATCTCCTACTACCCTCGCCACAACTCCCCACCTTGCTCCTCTTGTCTTAGCTATACTGACATCCCTATATGCGAGCCACTTTATTTTGTTTTATTTTAAAAAAGATTTTATTTATTTAAGAGAGAGAGCGAGCACAAGCAGGTGGAGGGGCAGACAGAGAGGGAACAGCAGACTCCCCACTAAGCTGGGAGCCTGCTGCGGGGCTCAATCCCAGGACCAGAGATCATGACCTAAGTCGAAGGCAGATGCTTAACCGACTGAGTCACCCAGGTGCCCCTATTTTTGTTAATTTACTTTTATTTAAATTCAGTTAATTAACAATGTTATTAATTTCAGAGGTAGAGGTCAGTGACTTATCAGTTATATATAGCACCCAGTGCTCATCATATTACATGCCATCCTTAATGCCCATCACCAGTACCCCATCTCCTCACCCCCGCCGCCCCAGCAACTGTCAGTTTGTTTCCTACGGTTAAGCGTCCCTTATGGTTTGTCTCACTCTCTGATTTCATTTCGTTTTATTTTTCTCTCCCTTCCTCTACGCTCTCCTGTTTTGTTTCTTAATTTCCACATAAGTGAAATCATATGATAATTGTCTTTGTCTGATTGACTTATTTTACTTAGCATAATACCCTCTAGTTCCACCCATGTTGTTGCAAATGGCAGGATTTCACTTTTGATGGCTGAGTAAATACTCCATTGTGTGTGTGTATCACTCACATCTTACTTATCCATTAATTTGTCAATGGACATTTGGGCTCTTTCCATGATAAGGCTATTGTGGACATTGCTGCTATAAACCTTAGGTTGCAGGTGCTTCAGATGACTACATTTGTATCCTTGGGGTAAATACCTAGTAGTGCAATTGCTGGGTCATAGGGTAGCACTATTTTTAACTTTTTGAGGAACTTCCATATTGTTTTCCAGAGTGGCTGTACAAGCTTGCATTCCTACCAGCAGTGTAAAAGGATTCCCCTTTCTCTGCATCCTTGCCAACATTTGTTGTTTCCTTACATTAATTTTCACCATTCTGGTGTGAGGTGGTATCTAATTGTGGTTTTGATTTGTATTTTCCTGATGCCAAGTGATGTTGAACATTTTTTCATGTGTTCATTGGCCATTTTTTAAATTTAAATTCAATTAATTAATATATATTTTATTATTAGTTTCAGAGGTAGAGTTCATTGATCCATTAATAGTATATACATCCAATGGTCATTACATCATGTGCCCTTCTGTTGGCCATTTGTATATCTTCTTTGGAGAAATGTCTGTTCATGTCTTCTGCCTATTTCTTGACTAGATTATTTGTTCTTTTGGTGTTGAGTTTGACAGGTTCTTTATAGATTTTGGATCCTAACCCTTTGTCTGATAAACATTTCCAAATATCTTCTCCCATTCTTTAAGTTGCCTCTTGGTTTTGTCAACTGTTTCCTTTGCTGTGCAAAAGCTTTTTATCTTAATAAAGTCCCAATAACTCATTTTTGCCTTTGTTTCCCTTGCCTTTGGACATGTGTCTAGCCAGGGTTGTGGCAGCTGAGGTCTAAGAAGTTGCGGCCTGTATTCTCTTCTAGGATTTTGATGGATTCCTGTCTAACATTTAGGTCTTTCATTCATTTTGAGATATCTCTTGTGTATGGTGTAAGAAAATGGTCTAGTTTTATTCTTCTGCTTGTGGCTTTCCAATTTTCCCAACACCATTTGTTAAAGAGACTATCTTTTTTCCATTGGATATTCTCTCCTGCTTCATTGAGATTAGTATACCATAGAGTTGAGGGTCCATTTCTGGGTTTTCTGTTCTGTTCCACTGATCTATGTGTCTGTTTTTGTGCTAGTACCATTCTGTCTTGATGATTACAGTTTTGTAATAGAGCTTGAAGTCCAGCATTGTGATGCTACCAGCTTTGTTTTTCTTTTTCTACTTTCCTTTGGCTATTCATGGTCTTTTCTGAACCATACAAATTTTAGGATTGTTTGTTCCAGCTCTGTGAAAAATGTTGATATTATTTTAATAGGGATTGCATTGAATGTATACATTGCTCTGGGAAGCATAGACATTTTAAGAATATTTGCTCTTCCAATTCATGAGAATGGAACTTTAAAGCATTTGCTCTAGCTCTTCTTCTGCCTGGAGTGCTCTTCTACTAGATACATTTCAGCTAACATCTACTTATTGTTTAAATCTCATCTTCTTAATAGTATCAGTTAAAAGGAAGAAAGAAATATTATTTTTGCAATATCCTAGCAATCATGATCCTTTTTCCTAACACAGTATTCTTGTAGTAGATAGTAAATAAATATGGCTTTCAAAAATAAATAAATAAATAAATATAGCTTTCTTTTTGATTCCAACTGAAGAAATTCCCTAAACAAACTTTTTAAATTGGGAAATAGCAAGTGGCCAAGTTTCTGCCCTACATACATTTCCCATTCTGTTAAAGCCATGTTTTCTTTAGAATCCACCTGGAAAGAAAACCCATGAATTTGTAATGAAATATGAAAATATTGTGCCCTCTTCACGGATATTCAAAGAAAGATCACAGTATCCCTAGGTAGATTGTGGGACAATTGACAACAATTTAATAAAAGAGAAGAATAGTTTTATTTGGCATAGTTCCAAAGTATGATATGATTACTATGTAAAATTGTTTGAAAATTTGGTAGCAACTCTTACTTGAGGCATGGGATACTGTCCTTTGTTCCTCCTTCACTAGCCACAGTGTTAGTGCTTCCGGAAAGACTCCTTGAAGAAGGAAGCTGGGATGAGAGATCTGGAAATGGAGGACTTGTTTCTGGTTCTGGGGTAATAATATCTTCAATATCATACTGAAGTCGTACCTCTAATGACTTAAAAAAAAAAGTTTTAATTTAATCTAATAATAACTAATCACATTAAAATTTCTAATAAATTTTTGGTAATTATTACTTTTTCAGGTTAATAAGCTCAATTTCAATTTATAATAAAGTTAAAATATCCCAAATTGATTTAAATAGTGAAATACATGGAACATTCACTGGCATTCACAAAAAACTGTAAAATATTTAATTCTTCAGATTCATAAGAAAAATACCTGCTGGTGGAGACAAAGTTTTTACATACTAAATCCTCCCTTAGAGGTATAAATTACAACTCCATATATAATAAAAGGAGAAACTAGTCAAGGTTATTCCAGTGAAAGAAAATAAACTGGATGTGTTTACACATATGTATATAACACACAAATTATTATTTGTACAAGGCTTTTAGTTTAAAAAAAACATTCTATTCTGACTCTTAATTTAGTAAACGTTTTCCAAAATAAATTCTAATTTTTGTTTCATTAGCTTAGCTCAATTTCATTAGCTTGGTTAGAGTTGCTTACTTGAAAAACATATGATAAACTGTATTGGAATAAAAAGATGACCCCAAACCTATTTTTTAATCTAAGAATGTTTACAAAGTAAATACTTGATGACTACACTCATTGCTTTAATTAAAATCTTAGTATATGTGCTGCCAAAGCAAGCACTAATTAAAATCAATTTTATAACAAACATTTGCTTTACAATGTAAAAATCAGGTTTTTAAAAATTCAATTGATTAACATATAGTGTATTATTAGTTTCAGAGGTAGAGTTCAGTGATTCATCAGTCTTATATAATACCCAGTGCTCATTATATCATGTACCCTCATTAATGTCCACGACCCAGTTACCCCATCCCCCCGCCCTTTTCCCCTCTGGCAACCCTCAGTTTGTTTTCTATCACTACCAGTCTCAAGGTTTGTCCCGCTCTCTGATTTCATCCTGTTTTATTTTTCCCTCCTCTCCTCTTTGTTCCTGTTTTGTTTCTTAAATTCCACATATGAGTGAAATCATATGATAAATAAATCAGTTTTGAGGCTGAAAACAAATGTCATTGTGGGGTAGTGAATATAGAAATATTATCAGAGTGATTTACATAATTATCTTAAAAACGAAACAGTCTCTAGTGACAATAACACTTACCAATTACTGAGTGAGAACTATACCTAGACACTATGCTAATGATTTTATATAATCCTCCTAAGAAACCTATGAAATTGGCATTATCATTTGTAGTTTATCATTTATTTTTTTTAATTTTTTGTAGTTTATTATTATTTTCCATTTTATTTACCCAGAAAATTATGAGTGAAGTAACTTGGTCTCACCCAGATTCCAGTACTGACTACGGGAGCCTTGTGACTTGCTCAGAGTTATGTAGCTATACATTGGCAAAGCCAGAATTAAAACAGGCTTATCTGACTCAAAAGGCTGAGATTTTAACTAATACACTTTAACAGGGCATTACTTAATTTTAGCTGTTGAGGTAAAAACAGTTACATACAGGCCTTTAGTTAATCATCTTTATCTTCTGATAAAATGGTAAGATGGATTCAGCTGGGAAGGCTAATTATTTATAGATGCCTTAATTTAGATTTAATTCATTCCATGAAAGCATAATTGAATAATTAAATTACTTGGTTAGTTTAAAATTAAGATTAGAAAAGGTAGCCCATAATTATTTCCATCCTATAAAAATGTTTCTATATAGAAAATTATTAAAAATAATCTTATTGTAGTTGAGAAATAATCACTTATGGCAATTGACAAGAAAAGACAAAAAATTTTAATAAAGATATACAACACAGCCTGTACTAATTTGACATTTATACATAAAGCAATAAATGCCTGTATATATTCTATATAGAAATAAATCCACCTATTTAATAATACCAAGTTTGAGTAATGTTTTTTCATTTTAAGCCAATCTATTTTTTAATGTTAAACAGGTAAGAAGAATAATTAAAATCCTGTTAATGGGATCACTGGCCAAATACAGCAGTCTTGAAGACTTAAAACAATACCAAACACTAGCCAAAATCTATGATAATTGCTTTCTTTTAATAACTCTGGCTGTGAACATTAAATTTTAAATAACTTACCACTATTTCTGTTGTTATTTCATGTCTGCTGAATTTATAAATTATGACATATGCAGAGACTCCTGATACACAGAATATTCTGCTCTCCGGACACCAGTAAATCATCTGAATGGCATATGGATCTTCCTCTACAATTTCACATGTTGGTTTTCCTTCTCCTATCTTCTGTTTTTCAAACACTTTTGAAGTTTTTAGCTTGTACAGCATCTGCAAAGTTACTGTAAAATATTGAAGCATAGTTATCTTCTAATTTGAACTTAATCCTTAGATATTGTTGAAGCTTTTTCAGTGTATTTGTTAAAGCACTTAAATAAAATCCAAGTAGACAAAATAAATTACATTTTAACTAGTAAGCATTCAATGTCATGTACTCTTATCATTAGTTTAGTTGGAAGGAGATTCCAGAGAAAAAGAAACATTTATTGAACATATACTATATACCAAAGAATATGTAGGTCCTTTGTATATATTGTCTCATGTGAGCCTCAGAAAAGTCCCATGAAGTAAGTATTGTTATTTTCATTTATTGATGAAAACCCTGGGGCTCAGAAAGGTTACAATGGGAATACTGAACCTAATTCTCTCCTAAAAGAGTCCCCTTAATCCTTTTTCACATTACCCGCTTTGATTGCTACATGAAAGACTGAAGCTATCCTTACAGTTTATTTATTCTTCTCAACAAATTTCTAGATAATCTTTAAGATAAGAAGTATTTGTAATTTATTAGCTAGTAATGAAAGTCCAATAATCTGTAATTATTTTGGAAAGAATCTTTTCTAAGTGGCTCTGTATTAGAAAAGGATCCATTATAATTTTTCAAAACTCGGGGGGTGGTGAGTTGTTTTCAGGAATATTTATTTGGGAGAATATCTTTTCCATTTTAGACCCTGATGATAACTCTTCTATAAAAAAGTTCTGATTCTATAAAAGATTATTAAGAAAATTTCTAAAAATCCAGGAGTTGCTGTCAAAAATGCATAGTCTGAAGATGATAATGAGAAACATCAGTCAAACCCAAATTGAAGATTTTGCAAAAATAATTGGCCCAAATCCTCAAAACATCAATTTCATAAACAATTCCAAATTGAGTAAAACTAAAAAGCTGATAAATGTAATAAATAATTCTCAATTTTCTTTTATTATGAAAGATGTTACTGGGACAATAATATGAGTAAGACCTGGAGGTTAGATATTAGCATGGCATCAATATTAATCTCCTGATTTTGATAAGTATAATTTGACTATGTAAAAAAATGTGTGTAGGGAATATACAGTGAAATATTTTAGGGCCATGTAGTGTAAGAAGAGCATCACTGCAACTCACAAATGGTTACAAAAAACTATACATATATATATATGAACATATGGAGAAGAGGGAGGGGGGAAGGTGGAAGAACAAATGGAGTATACACTGACATTTGGAGAATCGGGCTAAAAATTATATACCACTTCATGGTATTTTTTTTTTTGCAATTATTCTCTAAGTCTAAAATTATGTCAAACCAAAACATTTTGAACATGGGTAAGACATTAATTTTACTAAGTGCTATATAGCCTGCCTTCCAGGTTAGATTGGGTATAACTCCCATGATTATTTTATGTGACAATAGCAATGGTAAAAGGATACTGCAGACATAATTAAGTCCCCCAATTAGTTGGCTCTGAGTTAATCAACAGAGACTATCCGACTATCCTTAATGGGACTGACATAACAATAATTAGAAGAGGGACTAGTGCCCTCCCTGAGGTTAGAGTGACACTCCTTTGCCAGCCTTGAAGAAACAAGTTGCCATGAGTCTAAAGCTACAATAAAATGCATTCTGCCAACTACATGCGATTGAATGAGGATACTAAATCTCAGATGAAACTGTCGCAGGAGCCAATACCTTGACTGTGGTCTTGGGAAGCCCTAGGTAAAGAACCCAGCTAAACTGAACCTAGATTCCTGACACATAGAAACTGTGAGATAATATGTAAGTACCATTTTAAGCTGCTCCATTATGGTAATTTATTATCAGTAAATGAAAATTAATACACTTAATAACAAACTCAGTTATTTAAATTCAGTATAACCTCACTTCTGTACTGGACAGTATTAGTATTCCTTAAAATTGGCAGACTAGGCGATAGTCTTCAATGACATCCAGAAAATTGGAAATCTGTCCTTATAATTGATTATAGTAAAAAAATATTAAACATGCTGCAACCCTTTGCAATATATGTTATGAATATGATAAATATTTAAAAATTAACTTCTTAAATATTATGCCTGCTTAAGGGTGCCATGTACTCTAGTTGTGAGGATGTTAAAGTGTCTTCTCACATTTTAGAAGCTAAGGAGTGACTTTGAGGTGGTGGGAAAGGAACATATAAATTGTCACTATAAAATTGTGTTCTAGGAACAAAGTCAGATTTACAAGAAAAAATGCATCAAGGAAAATATTTTGTCCTTTGGAATTTCTCCCTGAGACATTGCTCTTTATTGTGTGAGTTCAGAAGGTCACTTAAAAATTCATAGTTTTAAATATTTTATTAATTTTCTCTTGCTGATGGTTTACTCCACTGCTGATATACTCAAGCTTGCAGGCTAAGAGTATCACTAATATTCAATCTTCTTCCCTCTGCTTTTGTGTTTATCATCATCTTCCTTAGAAGCTGCTTACTTCTATAACTTCATGTATCACTTTTATGCTGTTTCTACATTAGTGTCCATTCTTGCCTGTTTTTCCTACCAGCTAGACATTTTTACTTGGATTTTGTGGTATAATTACAAAATTCAAATCTCCAGCACTCACTTATATTCCTCATTTACAAGAGTTACCTTTATATAACTGGTTACTCATCCTCAGAAACAGTCATTACTCACTCTTCTCCTCCTATTTCTATTAAAATCTTAACTATCTTCCAAAACTCACATTAAATATTAATCAAAATACCATTTCTAGATCGACCTGGTTCAAACAAATCTCAAATTTCTGGTAACAGAATTTGAGTTGTATTGCATTTAGAGTTCTTATCATACTGTTTGCCTTTTAGTCATATTTGTGCAGTTCTTTATCTGATTTAGTAAATATAACTTTTATGAAGGGCATATATGGATATACTGAAGCCTGAAATATTTTTGCATTCCTTTCAACACTGAGCAGAATACCATATTCCTTATATAATTCTCAAACATCTTAAAATTTACATTTATCAAATCATTTCTTTTGATTTACATAGGCTTGGTAGACAAGAAGAAAAGTGGACTAATGATATAAAAGAACTTTTCCAGGACCAGAGCTGAAGGTAAAGGAAATTCCTCCAACAGAGTTGATCTGACAAATTTTGGTACTTTTTCAACATACCTTACCTTTTGTAAATATAATAAGTTACTGACAGTGAATTCAGTCCTGTTTATATTATAAAGGAAAAGTATAGAAGAGATAGTACTTTAAATTGATCTAACATAGGAAATGAATTTTTATAGCACAGTCATATATATATGCTAAAAATGTATCTGAAATATTAATTGTCCAAACTAAAAAGTGGTGAATGGCTCTGAGTAAATATTAACCAAATATTTCTGTTATAGAACAAGAGACTTAAACTTACTTGCAGAAGCATCCCAAAATTTTATTGATCCATCTGCATGACTAGATAAAAAATACATTAGTATTAATTATAGTAAATTTAAAAAATCATAATCATTCTAAATGCATAAAAACTTGAGTTCTTGTTAAAATTTGATTTAAAAACTCCATTCCAGTGAGAACTAATATATGTTAAACCATCTTCATGCTCATAACAATGGTTTACTTTTTTAAAAATGCACTAAAATTTAGATTTAAAAAAGAACAGTAATTGCTTAGATTTTACTGTAGAATTTATGTGTAATAGAGAAAAATGAAAACTGGCTTGAATGAACAATATATTTTTATACAAAATTTTTTATACAATAAAAAATACCTGAAGTAATTTTGATTACATTAAAACAATTTTGAAGTGAGTATCATAGCAAAATTAAAGTTAAGCTTCAAAAATAAAAAGCAAATCCTTAAACCTATCTGGAGCTGTATCATTATTTGGTAGTAACATAATGGCAATTCTATAAGAATTCATTCAGAAATTTAAAGGGTAGAATAACTCCCAACATTTTATGAGGTCAGCTTCATCCTGACACCAAAACCAAAAAAGAAAATTACAAAACCTTATTCCTCAAGAACAGGTATAAAAATTGTCAACAAAATATTAGCAAATAAAAAACATATAGAAAGGATAATGCATCATGACTAAATTGCAGTTTATCCTAGGAATGCAAGACTAGTTAAACAGTAAAAAAAAAAAAAAAAATTAATCACCGTATTGTTAGGCATCATACTGACAGATTAAAGAAGAAAAACCATGTGATCATCTCAATAAATACAAAAAAAGCATTTGTTTCTATCTTTTGGCTATTGTAAATAATACTTTTATGACATTCATGTACAAGTTTTGTATATACTTAAAAGTGGAAGTGCTCAATTATATGATAATTGTTTAGCTTTTTGAGACACTGCCAAACCATTTTCCCTATTAGCTCCACCATTTATATTCCCACTAGCAATGCCTGTGGTTCTAATTAATCTATATCCTTGTCAACATTTGTTATTTTCCTCTTTAAAATTTTTTTAGCCATCCTAGTGGGTATAAAGTGGTATATATAATTGGTGGCATTGATTTTCACTTCCCCAATGACTAATGATGTTAAGCATATTTTCATGTGCTTGTTAGCCATTTGTATTTCTTTCTTTGACAAAAAAAAGTAAACCTAAATCCTTTGCTCACTTAAAAAAGTTTGTCTTTTCATTGTTGAACTTTAAGAATTATTTATATATTCTGAATACTAAACCCTATCAGATATGATTTGAAAATTTTCTCCAACTCAGTGTCATCTTTATGTCTGATGATAAGAGCCATTTTATCTATTTTTTTCCTTTTGTTGTTTATGCTTTTGGTGTAATATTTAAGAAATCTTTGCCATAATCAAGATCATGAAAGATCACCACTTTGTTTTCTTCTTTGAATTGTATAACTTTAGCTGTTAATTCAAGTCTTTCATCATATTTGAGTTAATTTTTATATATGATATGAGGTAGGAGTCTAACTTTTTTTTTGAGTTTTTACTTAAATTCTAGTTACTTAAAATATAGTGTAATATTAACTTCAGAAGTAGATTTTAGTGACTCATCATTCACATATAAAACCCAGTGCCCTCCTTAATACCTATCAATTATCGGGCAGCCCAGGTGGCTCAGTGGCGTAGCGCCGTCTTCAGCCCAGGGCCTGATCCTGGAGACCAGGGATCGAGTCCCACATTGGGCTCCCTGCTGGAGCCTGCTTCTCCCTCTGCCTGTGTCTCTGCCTCTCTCTGTGTCTCATAAATAAATAGGTATTCTTTTTAAGATTTTATCACTTATCAAGCCCATCCCCCCATCCCTCTAGCAACTCTCTGTTCTCTATAGCTAAGAGTCTCTTATGGTTTGCCTCCTTTCCATTTTTTCCCCTTCCCCTATGTTTATCCATATTGTTTCTTAAATTCCACATATGAGTGTCTTTCTCTGGCTTATTTCACTTAACATAATAAACACTGTAAATGGCAAGATTTATTCTTTTTTATGGCTAATATTACATTGTGTATACATAATATGCCGCATCTTCTTTATCCATTCATCAATCAGTGGACATTTGAGCTCTTTTCATAATTTGGCTATTGTTGATAATGCTGCTATAAACATCAGTATGTATGTATCCCTTTGAATCAGTATTTTTGTATCTTTTATGTAAATAGCTAGTAGTGCTATTTACATAAAATTGCTGGCACTAGAATAGTCCTATTTTTAACTTTCTGAGTAACCTCCATACTGTTTTTCACAGTACTGCACTGGTTTGCATTCCCACCAACAGTGTAATTAGGTTCCCCTATTTCTGCATCCTCACTAACATTTGTTGTTTCCTGTGTTAATTTTAGCCATCTAAAAGATGTAAGGTGGTATCTCATTATGGTTTAGTTTGGAGTTCCCTGATGAGGAGCATGTTCCCTGATGAGCATCTTTTCATGTGTCTATTAGCCATCCGTATGTCTTGGGAAAAATAGATCTATTCATGTCTTCTGCCCAATTTTTAAGTGGGTTATATATTTTTTTGAGTGTTGAGATTGATAAATTCTTGATAGATTTTGGGGAGGGTTTAGCTTTATTCTTTGATGTGTGGATATCCAGTTCTCCTAGCAACTTTTGTTGATAAGATTATACTTTCTCCTATTAAAGGTTTTGGCAGCCTTATGAAAAATCAGTCTGTTTCATTAAATTATATTTCTAATCTTAAGACATTACCACACTGTCTTGATCACTGTAGTCGTGCAGAAAAATTTACAACTGGGAAGTGTGAGTCCTTCAACTTTGTTCTTTTTCAAGATTATTTTGATTATTTGGGGTCACTTACAATTTCATGAATTTTAGAATAACCTTTTTCATATCTGCCAAAAGGCCTTTGGGGTTTTGATAGGGATTGTAGTGAATCCACATATAACTTTTGAGATATTGCCATTTTAACAATATTAAGTCTTACATTCATAAACATGGGATGTCATTCCATTTATTTTTGTGTTTTTAAATTTCTTTCAGCAATGTTTCATAGTTTCTAGAAAGTGTATAAACATTTCATCTCCTTGGCTAAATTTGTTTCTAAGTATCTTATTTTACTTTTTGATGCTATTATAAATGGAATTGCTTTTTAATTTCCTTGGTGAATAATTGTTCATTGTTAGTATGTAAAAAAAACACTAATGCATATATAAGATTATGACATCTGCAAATAGAGCTAATGATCTTCCTTTTCACCGTAGATGCTTTTTATTTTTCTTGCCTCTTTTGGATAGAATTTCCAGTACAATAAGAAATAAAAGTAGCAAAAGCAGGGATCCTTGTCTTGTTCCTGATCTCAGAGGGAAAGCTTTCAGTCTCTCACCATCAAATATAATGTTATCTATGGGTTTTGCAAAAATGCTCTTTACCAGGTAAAGGAAGTTCCATTCCAGATTAAGGAACTTCCTCAATTATCTGAATATTGCTGTTGTGGGGGTTTTAAATCATGAAAGGGGCATCTACAAGAGATGACCGTGTTTTTTCTCCTCTCATTTTATTGATGCCAGTATTACGTTGATTTGTATATGCTGAAACACTCTTGTGTTCCTAGGATAAATCTCACTTGATCATTTGCTACTATTTTGTGAATACACTTGCATCGATATTTACAAGGAATATTGTTGCATAGTTTTCTTGTGATGTCTTTGGCTTTGGTGTTAGGGTAATGCTGGCCCCATAGAATGAGTTAAAACGTGTTCTTTTCTATTTTTTGGAAATGTTTGTGAAACATTTGGAGTTACCTCCTTAAATGATTGGTAGAATTCATCATAAAGCCATCTGATCTTGGCCTTTTCTTTGATGGAAGGTTTTGATTACCCTTTCGATCTCATTATAAAGTTCTTCATATTATCTATTTCTTCTTGAGTCAGTTTTAGTAGTTTGTTTCTCAGAATTTATCCGTTTCATCTAGGTCATTTACTTTGTTGGCATACAATTGTTCATAATATTCTTTTATAACCCTTTCTTGGTCGATAATATACTTTTAATTCTGATTTTAATACTTTGAGTGTTATATTTTTTTGTCAGTATAGTTAGTCAATTCTGTCCATATTTTCAAACAGCCAGGTTTTAGTTCTATTGAGTTCCTTTATTGCTTTTCTGACCTCTGTTTTGTTTATCTATGCTTAAATTTTTGTTCTTTCTTACATCTGCTAGCTTTAGGTTTTTGTTTTTTTTTTTTCCTAGTTCTTTGTATGTAAAGATAGGTTACTGATTAGAGAACTTTTCCTTCCTTTAATGTAGGCAGTATAGCTATTAAGTTTCCTTCTGGGTACTGGTTTTGCTACATGTCATTACTTTTTCTTTTTACTCATCTCAAAGTAGTTTCTAATTTCCTTTGGGATTTCTTCTTTGGTCTATTGTTTAAGAGAATGTTGCTTAATTTCCACGTATTTGTGATTGTTCCCATTTTCTTTCAGTTATTAACTACAAGTTTCATTATATTTTGGTTGGGGAAGAAACCATATCATTTCAGTCTTCCTACATTTATTAAGACTTGTTTTGTGGCCTAACATCTGCTCTGTTCTGGAGAATGGGCCTTCATGGACCTTTTAAAAAAATATGTGTTCTATTGTTCTGTTGTTGTTGGGTTGAGTGCGCTATATATTGTCTCTTAGATCGATGTTAGCTTATAGTGCTTTTCAAGTCCTCTGTTTCATTAGTGATATTCTGTCCAGTTTTCTCCATTAATTGCTGAAACTATTATTGTAAAACTATTTCCTACTTTAATTCTGTCCATTTTTGCTTCATATTTTGGAGTTCTATTATCGTATGTGTATAATATACCCATATAATATGCATTTGATCCTTTTATCAATATATAATCTCTTGTCTTTTGTAACAATTTTATTTTTTAAAAGATTTTATTCACTTATTCATGAGAGACACAGAGAAAGAAGCAGAGACACAGGCAGAGGGAGAAGCAGGCCTCCCACATGGAGCCTAATGTGGGGACTGATCCCCAGACTCAGGATCATTCCCAGGCCGAAGGCAGATGTCCAATTGCTGAGCCACTCGGGCGTCCCTCTTGTAACAATTTTAGACTTAAGATTGATTTTGTCTAAAAATCAGTATAGCCACACACACACACAAAATGAATACAGAAATTAAATTAGTGTAGCCACTCTCTCTCTGCCTTTCTTTAGTTTTGTTTGCATGGAACAGCTTTTTTCCATCCTTTCAATATATTTTTTGTCTTTGTAATTGAAATGTGTCTCTTATAGAAAGCATACAGTTAGATCATGTGTTTTTACCTGTTCTGCCAATCTCTGCCTCATAATTGGAGAGTGTAATTATCTAATTAAAGTATTAAAAAGGAAGGATTTCTGCCACCTTGTTATATATTTTCTATATGTCATATTTTTTTTTTTTGTTATTCAGTGCCTCCAAGGCTGCCTTCTTTTATGCTTAATTGACTTTTTAAAAATACCATTTTGCTTCCTTTCTTTTTTAAATTTATTTTTCTGTAAATATTTTAGTTTCTTTAGTGGTTACTTTGGGCATAAAATTAGGCTCTTAAATTTAAAACAATCTAGTTTGAATTAATGGTAGCTAGCTTCAATACCAAACCTCTATTGCTGTATGCTATATATAGCTGTTGCTATATAACTGCACTGTTTTGTCATTGTCACAAATTCTTCATGTGTTTTGCTCACTATCACCATGGATTTATAATTATGCTTGTATGTACTTGGAAAAAAAGTTGAGTTAAAAACAAAAGTAAGATAATATGGGCTTTTATATTTGCCTATGTACTTACCTTTACTGGTGTTCCTTATTTTCTTCAGAGGGCTTCAAATTACCATCTAATGTGTTTTCATTTCAGCCTGAAGAACTCCCATTAACATTTCTCTTAAGGCAGATCTACTAGCAATAATTTTCCCATCTTTTGTTTATCTAAGAATGTTTAAATTCTTCAGTTTTGAAAATTAGTTTTGCTGGATATTGAACTCTTGGTTAAAAGTTATTTCTTTCAGAATTTTAAATACATCAGCCCACCATCTCTATCTTCATGGTTTCTAATGAGAAATTGGCCTAATCTTATTGAGGATCCCTTGTACTTGATAAATTGTTTCTCTCACTGCCTTCAACATCCTCTCTCTGGATTTTCTCAGTCTTTGTCTTTCAACAATTTGATCATAATGTATTTCAGTGTGGATCTCTCTGAATTTATCCTATTCATATTTTACTGAAATTCTTAGATATATGTTAACTTTTCATCAAATGGGGGAAGTTTACAAGTCATTATTTCTTCAAATATTCTTTATGTTCCTTAACCTCTCTCTTTATGGTGCTTCCATTATGTGTATTTTGTTAAGGTTAATGGTGTCCCACAGGTCTCTTAGATACTTTTATTAGTTTTCATCCTATTTTTTTTTAATCTTCAGATGGAATCATTTTCAATGACCTATCTTCAAATTCACTTATTCTTTTTTCTGCCTGCTCAAATCTGAAGATGAATCCCTCTCATGAGGTTTTCATCTCTGTTATTGTAATTTTCAGCACCAGAATTTATATTTATTTTCTTTTAAAACAAATTTTCTTGCTTTATTAATATTCTGTGTTTGGTGAAACTAATTCTTCTAATTACCTTCAATTTTTGTTTATGATTTCTTTTAGCTCTTTAAGCATATTTAAGATAGTTGATTTAAAATCTTCACATAGTAAGTAAAATGTCTTGGCTTCCTCAGGGACAGTTTCAATTAAATTCTTTTCTCCCCTCTGAATGGGCCATGATTTTTTTCTTTATATGTTTCGTATTTTGCTATTGTTGAAAAAATGGACTTTTGAGTATTAATTAGGAAACTGAAAATTAGATTCTTCCCCTTCCGAAGTTTTTCTGTTGATGCTTATTGTAAGTTTTTGTTGTTAGTTTAGAAAAACCCCTATGTAAACAGTTTTTTAAAGATTGTATTCTTTATTGTATGTGGCCTCTGAAATCTCTGCTCTATTAACTTATTGGTTAGCTAGTGATTTGACAGCAATTTCATTAAATGACTGTAGCCCAACAACAGCAACAATAATAAACCGTCTCTTTGTCTTAGCAAATTAGTTCTATTAGAAAACTGCTGCAATGAAAGCCAGGTTATTTCCGACTCTGCATTAGCTTTCACTTCCTGTTTGCATGGTGCCTAAAGTTCATCTAGAAGGGAACTCTTAGAACTTCTCAGGTATTTTCTTAGCATGTATTCAGCTGTAGGCATTCATGTGGACATCCTGATTTTGCAGTATATGTGGGAGCTTTACAAAGCCTTTCTTCCCATGTATTTTCTTATAAGGCCTATTCTTTCCAGAGTACAAACTATTATTTGCCCCTGTCCCAGGTGCACTGGAACTGGTACATCTGCCTTTACTCAGATAAATGCCTTCCAGGAAGCCCTGGAAGCTCTAGCCCTGGGAAAACTCTGAGACAGGGAAAACAAAGATAAGGCCTTGAGCTAATCCTACAGGTAGGCATCAAACAGGTAAACAAAAGGGGCAAAGACAACTACAATTCTTTAAGAATAAAGTCTGTATTTATTACTCTTTCTGACACCAGAGGAATGTAAGCTGCTATATTTACGGCCACCACTGAGGTGGGAGTGGTAGACTATAAATGGGTAAGGTAAAATGCCATATGCTCTCTTACCAAAATTCAGCAGCTTTAAAAAAAAAAGATATACAGTTGACATTTAACATTATATTAGTTTCAGGTGTATAGTATAATTAGGTTTCCGCACATTTTGTAAAATAAGTACCAAGAGTATAGTTAACATCTATCACCATACATAGTTACAAATATTTTTGTGTGTGTGTGAGAGCTTTGAAATCTACCTTTTTAGCAACTTTCAAATATACAGCACAGTATTATAAACTATACTCACCATGCTATGCATTACATCCCATGATTTATTTATTTTATAGCAACTTCTTTCTTCATTAAACATTCCCCTGGTTGTTATAAATTTTCTATTAGATTCTAGAGTTCTAAAAAAAATTATTCTGTTTTTGCCAGCTTAATACTTATTTTAGTAGAGAAACCACTCCTACTCTCACATTTTCAATAATGTAACTTCCTGACATTTCAAAATATTTTTTTTACTTAACTATAACACACTTATAACATGAATCATAAAATTATAACACAATGAAGTATCACAAATAATACATCTGAATAATCACTCAGATTAAAAAATAGAACATCAACCAAAACACTTTCATTCTCTTTTCCAATCACTATTCCTGTATCTTCCCCAATAGTAGCCATTTTGTTGTCTTTTAGCCTCTATATAAGTTTTACTAGTTTTTGAAATATCTGTAAGTGGAACCAAATATTTTGAGTCTAGTTTCTTTTGGTCAATAATATGTATTAATGTAATACATGTCATAATGTCAAATTGATTTGTGTATTGTGTGAGGTGATAGAGTAAAACACTATTGCTGTTTAGAATGGCACTGTATGAAAACACCTCAGCATATTTATCCACTCTGTGTTGTTAAAATTTAAGTTGTTTCTATTTTGGCGCTGTCACAAATTGTGTGGTTCTGAAAACCTTTGATACCTGTATTTTGGAACACATATACAAATTTTTGTTAGACATATATCTGGGAGTGAATTAGTGGTTCAAAAAGCTAATAGATGATGCCAAAGAATTTTCCAAAGAGGGTATAACAAATTTGCATGCCCACTAAAACTTTAAAGGAGTTCTAGTTGTTCTACAACATCAGAAAAAGTCTGGACAGTCTCTTTAAAATTTTATCCATTCTGCTGGGTATATGCAATGTTATCTCATTGTGTTTGAATTTATACTACTCTGATGAGTGATGAACACCTTTCTACACTTATATCCGTTTGGTTACTTCTTTTGTTAGGTCAGTTGGCCATTTTTTTCCTATTGAGTTGACTGTCTCTTTTTCATTTATTTATCATAATTATTTATACATCTGATATAAGCACTTCACTATATACATATGATGTAAGAATCTTCCCTGGACTTGTATTTTCAGGATCTTAATGGTGTCTTTTGAGGAAGAGAAGTTCTTATTTTTAATGTAATCTAATTTATAATTTTTTCCTTTTTGGTTAATGCTAATTATATTTTTTTAATTAAATCTTCCCAAACCACAAGAAAATATTCTCCTCTATTATCCTCCTGAATACATATGGTTTTCTTGTAGCTTTTAATTTTATTTACCTGAAATAAAGTTTTAGTGTGATGTGATTCCATCACACTATGGACAAAGATTTTATGTTTAGATGTTTATATGGACAAAGATTCCATATAAACATCTAATTAACCAGAATAATTTATTTAAAAGTTCCTTTCCTCACTGCTTTGCAGAGTCAGGTTCATAAAGAATCAATTCTCTGATGTTTCTGGACTTTCTCTTTCATTCACTGTTGTCTGGCAGAGTCCATATTTCTACCATCAACACACAATCTTAGTCACTATTATTATATAATAACTCTGAATGTCTAGTAATTTAATTTTTTAAGTTTTAATTTAAATTCCAATTAACATACAGTATAATATTAGTTTCAGATGTACAATATAGTGATTCAATACTTCCATACATCACTAGGTGCTAATAACAATTACTCCTTAATCATTGTCACCTATTTAAACCATCCCCTCACCAACCTCCCTTCTGGTTATCATCAGTTTGTCCTCTATAGTTAAGAGTCTATTTCTTGATTTATTTTTATTTCCCTTTGCTTATTTTGTTTCTTAAATTGCACATATAAGTGAAATCATATGGATTTGTCTCTCTGACTGTCTTATTTTTTTTAGCTCTCTTATTTCTTTTACTCTCTATCTCCACCCACATCTTTAAAATTGGCAAGATTTCATTCTTTTTTATGACTGAGGAATATTCCATTGTATATTTATACCACAACTTGATACATACATCAGTTGACGGCCACTTGAGCTATTTCCATCACTTGGTTATTGTAGATAATGCTGCTATAAACATCAATTCATTCACTTTTGATTAGTATTTTTCTATGTAGATAAATACCTTGATCTGTAATTGTTTGTAAAGTAGTTCTACTTATAACTTTTTAAGGAACCTCCAATACTGTTTTTCACAGTGGCTGCACCAGTTTGCATTCCTAAAAACAGTGTAAGAGGGTTGCCCTTTTTCCAGATCCACACCAACACTTGTTTTTTCTGTGTTGTTGATTTTAGCCATTTTGATAGCTGTGAGGTAATATCTCATTGTAGTTTTGATTTGCATTTCCCTAATGATGAGTGATGTTGACCATCTTTTCATGTCTGTTGGCTATCTATATGTCTTTGGAAAAAATAACTATTCACATCTTAGCCCATTTTTAAAAATTGGATTATGTGTTTTTGGGGTGTTAAGTTATATAAATTGGATGGAAGTTATGTAGTTTGCATACTAACCCTTTATAAGATACATCATTTGAAAATATCTTCTATTCATAAGTTTCTTTTAGTTTTGTTAATTGTTTCCTTCACTATGCATAAGCTTTTTGTTTTGATGTAGTCCCAATAGTTTATATTTGCTTTTGTTTTCCCTTGTCTCAGGAGAAACATCTAGAAAGAAGTTGCTATGGTCTATGTCAAAAAAGTTATGGCTTGTGTTCTCTTCTAGGATTTTTATGGTTTCAGGTATCACATTTAGGTCTGTAATCCATTTTGAATTTATTTTTGTGAATGGTGTGAGAAAGTGGTCCAGTTTCATTCTTTTGTATTTAGCTGCCCATTTTTCCCAATGCTATTTGTTGAAGAGACTTTTTCCCATTGTATATTCTTTCTTCCTTTTTCAGAGGTTACTTGACCATATAATTTCAGGTTTATTTCGGGGTTTTCTATTCTGTTCTCTGATCTATGTATCTATTTCTGTGCCAGTACCATACTGTTTTGGTTACTAAAGCTTTGTAATGTAACTTGAAGTCTGGAAATGTGATGCCTCCAGCTTAGTTTTTCATTCTCAGTGTTGCTTTGGCTATTTGGAGTTTTTTTGTGGTTCCATAAACATTTGAGGATTGTTTGTTCTAGCTCTGTGAAAAATGCTGGTGGTATTTTGATAGAGATGGTATTAAATGTGTAGATTGCTTTGGGCAATATAGACATTTGAACAGAACTTGTTCTTCCAATCCATCAGGATCTTTCTGTTTGTGTAATCTTCAATTTCTTTTATCGGTATTTTATAGTTTTCAGAATACAGGTCTTTCACTGCTTTGGTTAGGCTTATTCCTAGGTATTTTATTACTTCGGTGCAATTGTAAATGGGATTGATTCCTTAGCTCCTTTTTCTGCTGTTTCATTATTGGTGTATAGAAATGCAACAGCTCTCTATACTTTTATTTGTATCCTGCAATGTTACTGAATTTGTTTATCAATCCAAGTAGTTTTCTGGTGGAGTCTTTTGGTTTTTCTGATATAGTGTCATGTCATCTGTAAATAGTGAAAGTTTATTTCTTGCCATTTGGATACCTTTTCTTTTTCTTGTCTGATTGCTGTGGCTAGGACTTCTTCTAATACTATATTGAATAAAAGTGGTCAGAATGGACATCTGTGTCTTCTTCCCAATCTTAGGAGAAACCTCTCAGTTTTTGCCCATTGTGGATTGTATTAACTGTGGATTTCTTCAACTATGGCCTTTATGATATTGAGGTATGTTCCCTCTATCCCTACTTTTTTGAGGTTTTTACCATGAATCGGTGTTGTACTTTGTCAAACACTGTTTCTGCATATATTGAAATGATCATATGGTTCTTATCCTTTTATTTATGTGATGTGTCATGTTGATTTGAAAATATTGAACCACTCTTGTAACTCAAGAATAAATCCCACTTGATTGTGGTCAATGATTTTTTAAAATATATTGTTGGATTTCATTAGTATTTTGTTGAGAATTTCTGCACCTATATACATCAGAGATATTGGCCTGTAGTTCTCTTTTTTTGTGGTGGTGTTATCTGGTTTTGGAATGAGGATAATGTTGGGTTCATTGAATGAATTTTGAAGTTTTCCTTCCATTTCTTTTTTTTTTTTCTTTTTTGCAATAGTTTGAAAAGAATAGGTATTAACTTTTCTTTAAGTGTTTGGTAGAATTCCCCTGTGAATCCATCTGTTTCTGGACTTGTTTGTGCAGTTTTTCGATTACTGATTCCATTTCTCTGATGGTTATCCTCTGTTCCAATTTTCTATTTCTTCTTTTTTTTAAAAAAAGATTTTATTTTTTATTCGAGATTGAGAGAGAGAGGAGGGCAGAGACACAGACAGAAGGAGAAGCAGGCTTCATGCAGGGAGCCTGATATGGAACTCAATCCTGGGACTCCAGGATCACACCCTGGGCCAAAGGCAGGCGCTAAACTGCTGAGCCACCCAGGGATCCCAGTTCTTTATTTCTTCTTATTTCAGTTTTGGCAGTTTATATCTTTCTATGAATTCATCCATTTTCCCTAGGTTGTCCAATTTTGGCCTATAGTTTTTCATAATATTCTCTTATAATTGTTTTTCTGTAATATTGGTTGTTATTATCTTTCTCATTTGTAATTTTATTTGGGTCATTTCTCTTTTCTCTTTAATGAGTCTGGCTAGAGATTTATCAATTTTATTAATTTTTTTCAAAGAACTATGTCCTGCTTCTTTGATCATTTCTATTGTTTTTTAGTGTCCATACCATTTATTTCTTTCCTTCTGTTGGCTTAGGCTTCATTTGTTATTCTTTTTCTAACTCCTTTTGGTATAAGTTTAGATTATTGAGATTTTTCTTGCCTCTTTGGGTAAGTCTGTATTGCTATAAACTCTCCTATGACCACTTTTGTTTTATCCCAAACATTTTGTACCATTGTGTTTTCATTTTCATTTGTTTCCATGTATTTTGTATTTCTTCTTTTATATCCTGGTTGATCTATTCATTGTTCAGTAGCATGTCATTTAATCTCCGTGTGTTTGTGGTAGTTCCAGATTTTCCCTGTGATGTCTTCTAGTTTCATAGAGTCATAATGAGAAAAGGCACATGGTATGACTTCAATCTTCTTGTATTCATTTAGGCCTATTTTGTGATCTAATATGTAATTTATTCTGGAGAATCTCCCATGTGCACTTGTTAAGAAGGTATATTCTGCTGTTTTAGGAAGGAATGTTCTTAATATACCTGTTAAGTTGATCTGGTCCAGAGTGTCATTAAAAACATTGTTTCCTTGTTGATTTTCTGTTTGGATGACCTGTCCATTGACATAAATGGAGTGTTATAGTCCCTCTATGATTGTGTTATTATTAATTCTTTCATATTTGTTTTGTTTTATGTATTTAGGTGCTCCTGTGCTAGGTGCATAAATATTTACAACTGTTGTAGCTTTTATTGGATTGTTCCCTTTATATATATAGTATCCTTCCTTTGTTGTCCCTTGTTACGTCATTGTTTTAAAGTCCAATTTGTCTGATGTATTGTTACTCTGTCTTCTTTTTGACATCCATTCATGTGATAAATGTTTCTCCCTTCTACATTGATTCTGCAAGTGTCTTTAGGTCTAAAATGAGTCTCTTATAGGCAGCATATAGATAGGTCTTGTTTGTTTTTATCCATTCTGACAGCCTATGTCTTTTAACTGGAGCATTTAGTTCATTTAAATTCAAAGTAATTCTTGATAGATATGTATTCATTGCTGTTTTATTACTTGTCGTTTCTGGAGATTTTCTCTGAGCCCTTTTTATCTTTCATATTTTGCTGATTTTCTTTAGTGATATATATGGATTTCTTTCTCTTTTTATTCTTTCCATGTTTATTAGTGGTTTTTGGAATATGGTTACCAGTAAGTTTGTATATGAACTCTTTTGCATATAGCAGTCTATGTTAAGTCTTTTAAGTTTGAACCCATTATTTTCTCCTTTCCCCTGCCCCATATTTTAGGTATATGTTATTATATTTTATATCCTTAAAAAAAAATATTTTATATCCTTGTTTTTGTGAGTTCCGTAACTAATTTTTTAAATGAATAAATGAAATGAAAAAAATGAATAAAAACATTCATTTTTACCGCTTTTGAGTTTTCCTGCCTCTATTCTGTCATTTCTGGTCTCTCTTCACTTAGAGTCCCCTTTAATATTTCTTGTAGGGCTGGTTTATTGGTCATGAATTCCCTTAGTTTCTGTTTGGGAAATTTTTTCTTTCTCTTTGTTTTTAGAATGATAGCTTTGCTGGATAGAGTACTCTTTTTTTTTTTTTTTAAATATTTTTATTTGTTTGTTTTTATTTAATTAATTAATTTATAAGAATGGGGGAGGAACAGATAGAGAGGGACAAGCAGACTCCATGCAGAGTGTGGAGCTTGATACGAGGCTTGATCTCATGACCCTGAGATCATGACCTGAGCCAAAATCAAGAGTCAGATACTCAATCAACTGAGCCACAGAGGCTCCTCTGTATAAAGAATTCTTAGCTGCAGATTTTTCCCTCTCAGCACTTTGAATACATTATACCACTTCCTTCTGTTTTTTTCAAGTTTCTGTTGAAAAATCTGCTGTTATGGGTTTTCCTTATTTTAATAACTTATTTTTTCTTGCTGCTTTTAAGATTTTCTTTATTACTATATTACACAAATTTAATTATAATATGTCTTGGTGTGGGCCCTGCTTTTTGTTGATTATGATGGGAGTTCTCTGTGCCTCCTGGATCTGGATGTCTGTTTTTTACCCAGATTAGGGAAGTTTTCAGCTATTCTTCAAATAAATTTTCTGCCTACTTTTTTCTCTTTTCCTGGGATTCCTATGAGTGTTGTTACATTTGATGAAGTCACTGAGTTCCCTCATCTATTCTCATTTTGCATAATTTTTTCTCTCTTTTGTTCAGCTTCATTTCTTTCCATTAATTTGTCTTCTAGGTCACTAATTTGTTCTTCTGCTTCTTCCAGCCTGCTGTTCATTGCATCAAGGTTTCTGATGTTGCTTATTGCACTCTTTATGTCTGATTCGCCTAAGGCATCAGGGAGTGCATCCAGGATGTGTTGCATACCCTGTGTTGTGTGTTCTGGCTCCTCTATTCTTCAGGCCAGTTATCTGTAGAGATTCTCTTCGCCTGATATGAGTAGTGTTTGGTCCCTTGTATGAATGTGGTGAGTTTTAACTATGTTTGATTTGGTCTGTTTTTGAAATAAGATATGTCACCACTTGTTTTGGAACTGAGGCCCTGCAAAACTCTCTAGTCAGGAGACATGGTGTCAACAAGGGCTTCTGCTGGTCTCCTGGGGGCAGGTCTGTCACACTAGAGCTGAAGTAAGCATGACTGAGAAGAACAGTTCCCCTGGGAAGCAAGTTAGGCAGCTAGTCTGTTAGACACTAGTCTGTGCTATGCTGCTTCCTGCAGGTGGCTCTGTGTTTATGTTGAGGGGGAGGGGAAGGGAAATGGTGCCCACCTAGCTCCCTTGTTCCAAGAGAGGTGTCTCTTTGAATGTCACCTCTCAGGGTCATGCCCTGAGAATGGCAAATAATCTCCCTACTGTGTGCCCCCAGGAAAGCTTCAGATTGCTGTTTCAATGCCATATGCCCCCAGGTTGTTTACCTCCCTTCTCTCCAAGACCAGCACAGTGCCTCTGGCTCTATTCCAGCCAAGCCCAATGACTTTTAAAACTCCAGGATTTAAACCCCACTTGTTCTGAGAACTCTGAAATTCAGCCCCTCTCACTTTCTAAACCAATAGCTATAGGGAGATATTCTCCTTGTGCATTGCCCCACGTGGTTCCCTCTACCCTGCCCTTCTCTCTGACCATGACTCCCTTCCCTCCATAGCAGGTAGCACTGTTTCTCACCTAAACCATGTCTTTGCACTTCCTACCTTCTTTGATGTGGCCTCTCCTCTCACTTTAATTGTGGCTTGTTCGGTCAATCTTCAGGTCAATTTCTAAGGTCTTTAGGATGATTTGATAGTTATATAGTTATGTAGTTGTATATATGGGATAAGGCAGAGCCTAGCATACTCCTCCTCTGTGGCCATCTTTTTAAATTTCTCTAGTAAATTAATTTCTCACTTTTTTTTTGGCCATATAGTTTGCTATTGCCCTTTATATTTCTATACAAATTTTATAATCAGCTCATTAATTTCCATAAAAAAATTGGTGCTGATATTCTTTTATCAGGATTACATTAAATCTTTAGATCACTTTGGGAAAAATTGATACCTTTACATTTTTGAGTGGAATTAATGATTATGATATATCTCTCCGTGTATTTAAGTATTTTCCTATTTCTTAAATTTGTTTCACAATTTTATTTTTAAAAAGTTTTTAAAAGATTTTTAAATTTATTTATTCATAGAGACACACAGAGAGAGAGAGAGGCAGAACACAGGCAGAGGGAGAAGCAAGCACCATGCAGAGAGCCTGACATGGGACTTGATCCAGGGTCTCCAGGATCAAGCCCTAGGCTGCAGGTGGCTAAACCACTGCGCCACCGGGGTTGCCCTGTTTCACAATTTTAATTATAGATGTCTTACATATCTTTTGTTAGGTTTACTTCTAGATTATGTTATTTTTTTATCTTATTTTAAATGGAATAATTTTGTATTTTTTATTTTATAATTGTTGCCATTATATACAATAGAGTTGAATTTTGAATATGGATGTTTCCAGGAACTTGCTACATATTCAAATTAATTAAAATAGTTTTTTGTATGTTATTTTTCATTTTCCACATACATTATTATGGTGTCTCTGTGCAATAATAGATTGAAAAGGAAGATATAAACTGATTTCCATTTTTGCCCTACTTAACTGGATAGGTCTACAAGTTTAATGTTGTACACCAGGTGTGACGGAAGGCGTTCTTGTTTTATTCTCAGCATATAAGGAAAAACATTAAACACTTCATCAACAAGTACAATGTTTGCTTCAGTTTTGGTTTATTATTATTTTTTTAATAAAAATCCCTTTCAGACTATAGAATTTCCCCTATATTCTTAGCTTGCTGGGTGATTTTTTTCATGAATACATGATGAATTTAATATTCTCACTTAATTATATGATCATTAGATTTTTCCAAGTGATTTACTTAATGTGGTAAATTACATTGATATAGATTTTTTTTTTTTTTTTTTTTTTTAAGGAAACCAGCATTGCATTCCTGGCATAAAGCTGACTTAGTTCTGAGATATCACCCTTTTCATATATCACTAAATTTTATTGGCTAACATTTTACTTAGTAGTTTTACATCTATATTTATAAGAGATGGCCTATAAGTCTCCTTCCTTTCTTGTGATGCGCTTGTTGGGTTTTGGTATAAAAAATATCCTGGCCTCATAAAACAAAATAATAAAATCTTCCTTCTTTCAAGAAAAAAAAAATCCCTATTCCATTCTCTGAAAGGTTTTCTGAAAAATTGTTATTATTCTTTATTTATTTATTTGTAAGTAAGCTCTATGCCTAATGTGGGAGTTAAACTCATGACCCTGAGATCAAGAGTTGCATGCTCCACTGATCCAGCTAGAATCAATTAATCAATTAATTTTATCTAATTAAATAGAAAAGAATACTCTGATAGTATTCTTTTTTAGCTGTTGAGACAAGTTCCCAGTGAAGACATCTGAGTCCAGGGTTGTTTATGTGAAATATTTTTAACTTTAACTCAATTATTTTAATAGATATTTGACTATTCATATTTTCTGTTTCTCCTAAAGCCAGATATGGTAAGTTGTATTTTTTTATAGTTTTCTCTCTTAAATTTTACTACTATAGAGCTGATCATAAATATCCTATTACCTTTTGATTGATGGTATACAGTAGTGAATCCTTTTTCAATCTTGACGTTGTTTGTTCCTTCTACTTTTCCTAACAGTCTTAAAAAAGTTCACCAATTTGTTTCCATAAACAAACTCTAGCTTTTTTGATATTTCCTATTATACATTTGTTTTCTATTTCATTAATTTTTTTTCTTAACATTATTTTCTTTTGTATTTTTGGAAGGATAATTTTGACAGTGTTAAGATAATGAGATCATTGGATTTTAGTATTTCTTTTTATTAACATACCATTATGGATGTAAGTTTACCTCTAAACATAAATTTAAAGTATCCATAAATAATGATATATTGTATTTTCACTATCTTCCTGTTTGGGATATTTTTAAAAAAATTCTATTGTGATTTCTTCACTAACAAGTAAATTAGTTGGAAATAAATTGCTTGACTTTGAAAAATTATTTTCTTTATATATTTTTGTCATTGATTTCTAGTTTAATTCTCCTCTGGTCAGAAACAGCCTATATTATTATACACAATTTTTTGAAATTTATTGGCATTTGTATTATGGCCCTGTGTATGATCAATTTTGGTCTGTGTGCCTTGTGCATTTGAAAAGAATGTACATTCTTGAGTTGTAGAGCATGTTTTAAACATGTCAGTTTAAAAAAAAATTAAAGATTATTTTATTTATTCATTTGAGACAGAAAGAAACAGAGCACCAGCAGGGGGAGAAGCTGACTCCTCACTGAGCTGGGAGACCAACATGGGGTTTAATCCCAGCACCCAGAGATCATCACCTGACCCAAAGGCAGACGTTTAACCATCTGAGCCACCAAGGTGTAACATATGACAAGATTTATTTCTTTTTTTAAAGGCTGAATTGAATATTCTATTTAATACTTTTAAAAAACCTATTCATCTTTTGATGGTTAAGTTACATCCACCTCTACACTATTGTGAATAATGCTGCAATGAATATATTGCTTTAATATTCTTTTTAATTCTTTTGATTATGTACCTACCAGTGGGATAGCTGAGCCACGAGATAATTCTACTTTTAATTATTGAAGATATACACTACTGTTTTCTTTTTTCTTTTAATTTTTATTTATTTATGATAGTCACAGAGAGAGAGAGGCAGAGACACAGGCGGAGGGAGAAGCAGGCTCCATGCACCGGGAGCCCGATGTGGGATTCGATCCCAGGTCTCCAGGATCGCGCCCCGGGCCAAAGGCAGGCGCCAAACCGCTGCGCCACCCAGGGATCCCCTACACTACTGTTTTCAATAACATCTGTGCCATTTACATTCTAACCACCAGTGCACAAAGTTTCCAACTTCTCCACATTTTTATTAACACTTTTTATTTTCTATTTTTGTTATTGTTATTTTGTAGTGCCATCTTTTTTTTTTTTTTTAAATTTTTTATTTATTTATGATAGTCACACAGAAAGAGAGAGAGAGACAGAGACATAGGCAGAGGGAGAAGCAGGCTCCATGCACCGGGAACCCGACGTGGGATTCGATACCGGGTCTCCAGGATCGCGCCCTGGGCCAAAGGCAGGCGCTAAACCACTGCGCCACCCAGGGATCCCTGTAGTGCCATCTTAAACCAGTATAAAGTGATATTGTAGTTTGCATTTGCATTTCTCTAATTAGTAGTGATTTTGAACATTTTTTTTTCATTTGCTTGTTAGCTATTTGTATATCTTTTTTGGAGACATATTTAAGTCCTTTGCTCATTTTTAATTGGATTTTTTCCTCTTGAACTGTAGGAGGTCTTTATATTCTGAAAATTAACCCTTATCAGATATATGCTTTGCAAATATCTTTTCCCATTCCATAGGTTGCCTTTCTCCTCTGTTGATTGCTTCCTTTGTTCCACAGAAGTTTTCATGTTTGAAGTACACCATTTGTTACCTGTGTTTTTGGTGTCATATTCAATAAATAATTGCCAATCCAATGTCATGAAAATTTCCTCTATGTTTTCTTTCAGAATTTTTTTAGTTTCAGGTCATACATTTGGTATTTTCCATTTTCAGTTGTTTTTGGCAGCTCCATTCTTTTACATATGCAACATCATTTGTTTTCCCAATATCATTTGTTGGAGACACTATCCTTTCCCCACTGGATAGCCTTGATAACCTTATTGAAGATCTGACCATATAGATGATAGTTTATTTATGAGTTCTCTATTCTCTTCTAATGAGAATAGTTTATTTATGAGTTCTCTATTCTCTACTATATGTCTGTGTTTATGGTTATATAATTGTTTTGATTACTTTATTTTTTGTTGTTGTTGAAAACAGTTTTATTTTTTATTTTTTTAATTAATTTTTATTGGTGTTCAATTTACCAACATACAGAATGTTTTGATTACTTTATATTATGTTTTAATAATCATGTCTTGAAACCAGAAAGTGTGAAGACTCTAGCTTTATCTGTCTTTCTCAGGACTGTTGTGGCTATTTATAGTCCTCTGAGATTTTACATTAATTTTAGGATTTTTTTTCTATTTCTGCAAAATATACCATGGGGATTTTAAAATTTATTGAATCTGTAGATCACTATGATAGTATGAACATTTTAAGAATATTAAGGCTTCCGATCTATGAACATACGGTATCTTTCCATTAATTTGTGTATTCTTTAATTTCTTTCTTCAGTGCTTTGTAGTTTTTATTATACAAAGATTTTTGCTTACTTTGTTAAGTTTAATTCCTAAATTTTAAATTCTTTCTCATGCTGTTGTAAATGGGATTAATTTCCTGTCATGTTGTTATAAGTGTACAGAACAAAATGTATAGAAATGTAACTAATTTTGTGTGTTGATTTTATACCTTGCAATTTTTCTGGGTTTTGTTATAAATTCTAACAGTGTGTGTGTGTGTGTGTGTGTGTGTGTCAACTTGTGAGTTTTCTGCATACAAGATCATGTCTTCTACAAAGAGAGATAGTTTTAATTCTTCTTTTGGGTACTATTTATTTTTCTTGTCTTTTACTCTGAATAGATTTTTCCGGTATTCTGCTGAATAGAAGTTGTGAGGGGGCATCATTCCCCCTGTTCCTGATCTTAGAGGAACAACTTTCAGATCTTCCATCATTGAGTATCATGTTAGGTATATGCTTTTTCATATACGACCTTTATTATGGTGGAGAAATTTCCTTTTATTACTAGTTTGTCGAATGTTTTTATCATAAAAGGGTTGAATTTTGTCAAATACATTTTCTGCATTATCTGAGATGATTGTGTTCTTTTTGTCCTTTGTTCTGTTAATGTGGTTTATCACAATGATTGATTTTTCATATGTTGAACCATGCTTGCATTCCAAGGATAAATTTCACTTGGTCATGATGTACAGTCCTTAAATGTGTAGTTTTATTCAATTTGCTAGTAACTTTTTGAGGATTTTGCATTGATATTCTTGGGGATATTGGTCTGCAGTTTTCTTTTCTGGTAGTGTCTTTGATTTTCATGTCAGGATAATGCTGGCCTCATAAATGAGTTTGGAAGTGTTCCCTCATCTTCAGTTTTTCCAAAGAGTTTGAGAAGGATTGGTGTTAATTCTTCTTTAAATGTTAGGTAGAATTGTTTAGAGAATATAGTCCTAAACTTTTCTTTGTTATTTTATTAAAATTATTATTTATTCAGTATCCTTTATAGTTTATATGCCTGTTCAGATCTTTTAATTTTTTCTATGTTTCAGTCTTCATAAGTTGTATGTTTCCAGAAATTTATCCATTTCTTCTAGGTTATTCAGTTTGTTGGCATATAGTTTTTCAGGGTAGTCTCTTAAGAACTTTTTCATTTCTGCAGCATCAATTGCAATACCTTTTCTTTCATTTCTGGTATTTGTTAAGTCTTTTATGTTTTTTCTTAGTCTATCACTTTGTCAATTTTGTTGATCTTTTAAAAATTAACTTAGTTTTCAAAATTTGTGTTGTTTTCCTATTCACAATTTCAATTTTATTTCTGCTGTAGTCTTTATTCTTTTCTTCTTTCTACCAAATTCAGGTTTATATTTTTTCTTCCTTTTCTAATCTTTTGAGACATACAGTTAGGTTATTGATTTCAGATCTTTTTATAACATCAGCATTTTCTACTATTAAGTTCTTAGATATTTACTTATAAACCTGAGTAGTGCTTTTGCTGAATCCCATGTTTTGGTATATTATATTTTTATTTTCATTGTCTCAAGACATTTTCCAATCTCCTTGTGATTTCCTTTTTGATCTATTGATTGTTCAAGAAAGTGTTGCTTAGTTTCCATGTATTTGTGGATTTTCCAGTCTTCTTTTGTTATTGATTTCTATTTCATTTCATTGTGGTTGTAAAAGATAATGTTATAATTTCAATTTTAAATTTGTTAAAACTTATTTTGTGACCTAACATATCATCTATATTGGAGAATGTTTCATGTGTTATAGAGAATAATACGTATCCTGTTTTTGTTGAATGGAGTGTTCTGTACGTGTCTGCTACGTCCAATTGGTCTATAGTGTTGTTTGGATCCTCTGTTTCCTTATTCTTTTGTGTGGCAGATCTATTAATTATAGAAAATGGGTTATTGGAATCTCCTATTTTTTTGTGTTTTGCTTCTTTCTCCCTTTAATTCAATCAGTGTTTACTTTATATATTTGGGTGTTCTGGTGCTAGGTACATATGTATTTACAATTTTTGTTTCTTATAATTGGTCACTCTATCTTTTTTTTTGTAAAGATTATTTATTTATTCATGAGAGACACGCAGAGAGAGATACAGAGACATAGGCAGAGGGAGCAGCAGGCTCCATGCAGGGAGCCCGATGTGGGACTTGATCCTGGGACTCCAGGATCATGCCCTCAGCCAAAGGCAGATGCCCAACCACTGAGCCACCCAAGCGTCCTTGGTTGTTTTATCATTATATATAATATGCTTCTTTGTCTCTTATGACAACTTTTGATTAAAGTGTATTTTGTCTTACATTAAGTATGGTCATCCCTGCTCTCTTTTGGATAGCATTTGCACAGAATATATCCATCCTTCCACTTTCAGCCTATATATGTTATACCTGAAGTGAATTTCTGTAGACAGTATAGAGTTGAATCTTTTTTGTTTTTTAATATATGCAACCACTTGATTTGGGAAATTTAATCCATTTACATTTAAAGACCTTACTGACAAGGAAGTATTTACTATTGCCATTTTAAAATTGTTTATCATGTATTTATTTTGTCCCACATTTTCTCTCTTCCTGCGTTTCTGTGCGTTTCATTGACTTTTTATAGAGACATGCTTAGATTCTGTTTATTTTCTTTTGTGTGTATTCTATTGACATTTTCTTTGTCATAACCATGTATATTATATAAAAGATTTTATAGTTATACCCATCTATTTTAAAGTGGTAACAAGTTAACTTCATTTGCATTTTAAAAAACTCCACTCCTTTACAACTGTCCTTTATGTTACCAATGTCACAAATTACATCTTTTTATAACTATTAATATAGTTTTATATAGTTTATCATTTTTTTTTATCATAAGTGTACTCTTTAATCCTCAGATCATATTTTACCCATCTGGTAATAATCCATTTGTTTTCTGTAGCTAAGAGTCTGTTTCTTGATTTGTCTCTTTTTATCTTTTTGTTTTTTTTTTAAATTGCACATATAAATGAACTCAATAGTATTTGTTCTTCTCTGACTTATTTCACTTAGCATTTTACTCTCTAACTCTATCCATGTTGTTGCAAATGGCAAGATTTCATTATTTTTTATGGCTGAGTAATAGTCCACACACTACATCTTCTCTATCCAGTCATCTATCAATGGACACTTGAGCTGCTTCTATAGTTTGGCTATTCTAAAGAATGCTGCAAAAAACAGGGATACATGTATCCCTTCAATTAATATTTTGGTATTTTGGGGGTAAACACCCAGTACTGCAATTATTGGATCATAGGGTAGTTCTATTTTTAATTTTTTGAGGAACTGCCATACTGTTTTCCAGAGTGGCTTCACTAGTTAGCATTTCCACCAACAGTATAAGGGGGTTCCTTTTTCTCCACATCCTTGTCAACACTTTTTTTGTTGTTGTTGTTGATTTTAGTAATCCTGACAAGGTGTGAGGTACTATCTCTTTGTAGTTTTGATCTGTATTTCCCCAATGCTGAGAGATGTCGAGCATCTTTTCATGTGTCTGTTGGCCATCTGTGTGTCTTCAGCCCATTTAAAAAAAAATTTTTTTTTTTATTTATGATAGTCACAGAGAGAGAGAGAGAGGCAGAGACACAGGCAGAGGGAGAAGCAGGCTCCATGCACCGGGAGCCCGATGTGGGATTCGATCCCGGGTCTCCAGGATCGCGCCCTGGGCCAAAGGCAGGCGCCAAACCACTGCGCCATCCCTCTTCAGCCCATTTTTAATTGCATTATTTGTTTTGGGGATCTGGAGTTGTACCAGTTCTTTATATACTAACCCTTTCTCAGATATGTCATTTGCAAATATCTTTTCCCATTCTGTAGCCTGCCTTTTAGTTTTATTGATTGTTTCTTTCACCATGCAGAAGCTTTTTATGTTGATATAATCCAAATAGTTTATTTTTTATTTTTTCCCTCAGGAGACATATCTAGAAAATTTTACTATGGCTGATGTCAGACAGATTATTCCTGTGCTCTCTTCAAGGATTTTTATGGTCTCAGGTCTCACATTTAGGTATTTAATCTATTTTAAGTTTATTTTTTGTGAGTGGTGAAAAGTAGTCCAGTATCATTCTTTTGTATCTGGATGTCTAGTTTTCCCAATTTGTTGAAGAGAGTATCTTTTTCCCATTTTATATTCATTTTTCCTTCATTGAAGATTAATTGACCAAATAATTGTGGGTTTATTTCTGTTTTTTTTTAATTTTTTTTGTCATTGTTGCTCTATCCCATTGCTCTATGTATCTATTTTTTATGCCAGTACCATACTGTATTAGTACCACTTTATAATGTGAATTGAAATCTAGAGTTGTGACACTTCGTTTGTTTTTGTTTCTTCTTTTTTGTTGTTGTTTTTGTTTTTCAAGATTCCTTTGGGTATTTGAGGTCTTTTGTGGTTCCAGACAAATTTTAGGATTATTTTTACTACCTCTGTGAAAAATGATGTTATTTTGATAAGGATTGCATTAAATCTGTAAATTGCTTTGGGTAGTATAGATGTTTTAATAATAATTGCTCTTTCAATCAATGAGCATGGAATGTCCTTCCATTTCTTTGTGCCATCCTGAATCTCTTATCAGTGTTTTATACTTTTCAGGATATAAGTCTTTTACCTCTTTTGTTGTTTTTGATGCAGTGATATATGGGATTGTTTTCTTAATTTCACTTTCTGCAGCTTCATCATTAGTATATAGGAATGCAAAAATTTCTGTACTTTGATGTTGTACCCTGGGACTTTACTGAATTCATTTATCAGTTCTAATAGTTCTCGGATTTTCTCTGTATAGTATCATGGCACCTACTAATAGTGAGTTTTATTTCTTCCTTGCCAATATGGAAAATGCCTTTTATTTCTTGATGTTGCTTAATTGCTGTGGCTAGGACTTCCAATACTATATTGAATAAAAGTGGTCAGAGTGGACATCCTTGTCTTGTTCCTGATCTTAGGGGAAAAGCTTTCAGTTTTTTACCATTATAATGTCAGGAATGGATTTTTCACATAAGGCCTTTATTATGTTGAAGTTTGTTCTCTCTAGACCTACTTTGGGGATTTTTATTGTGAATGGATGCTGTACTTTGTCAAATGTTTTGCATCTACTGAAATGTTCACATGATTTTAATCCTCTCTCTTATTGATGTAGTTTTATATAATTTTTTAAAAATGCCTTTATCTTCTAAATTCCTTTTTTTATCTTCTAAATTCTAAACCTGAATTTAAAGTTATTTATATAGTACCACTATATTGTTACAGGATTTTTTGTCTATATATTTTCTTATACTTTCATTTTGCTGTCTAACATTCATTCATTTTGACTTGAAGGACTCCCTTTAGCAGTTCTAGTAAGGCAGGTATATTGGTGATAAACATTCTCAGCTTTTAGCTCAGGTCTTTATTTCTCTTTTATTTTTGAAGTAGTTTTCCAGATACAGTATTCAAACCTGCCTTTTTTTTTTCTTCTTCTTGCATTTTGAATATATCAACCTGCTCCCTTCAATCCCAGAGTGTTTCTGCTGAGAAATCTACTGAATCTTGTGGGAGTTTCCATATACATGATGAATAGCTTTTCTGTTGCTGCTTTCAAGATTATTTCTTTGTGTTTGTCCATTTGATTATGATCTATCTCAATGTAGGCCTCTTTAGGTTCACCTTCATTGGAGTATTTGGGGGTTCTGAATGTGTATGTTCATTTACTTAGATTTGGGAAGTTTTCAGTCATAATAAAATTTTTCAATTCAGTACTTTCCTCCAAAATATCTTTTTAGTTCTTTTTTTGTAGTAGTTCTTTATTAATATCCTCATTTTATTCATTTATCATTTTCCTGATTTTATTTAGTTGTCTATCTTTGTACTCCTAGAGTGCATTGAGCTTCTTTAAGACAGTTCTTCTGAACTGTCAGGTAATTCACAGATATCAATTTCTTTGGAGTCAGCTTTTGGAGGTGTTTTTTGTTCCTTGATTGGGCCATATTTTACTATTTCTTTGTGTTTCTTGTTATTTCTTGTTATTTTGAATTTAGCATTAGAGCTACCTTTTATGAATGGATTTTGTATAGGAGAAGACCTTCACCAATCAGTCCAGGTAGAGATCCTGGGGATTTCTCAAACTTTTAATGAGGATGTGTCTTCTTTGGGTTTGTGTGTATAATTTCCTAATTAGAGAGGTTTCTGGTTTCTTTATCTTGATGGCTTGCAGTCTTTTGCTCCCTTTACTGTCTGCTGGCAGCACTGCAATTTTTTTTGGTGCTTCAACAAACCACTGAACTCTTTTATTCTCTGCCTCCAGGCATCCATGTTTCATCAGTACTCTAGATTCTGTCTTGCCTGAATTAGTCATTTAGGGATTCCCCCCAGAAAAGGAGGAACACTGAATGTATATTCCACTTCTCTACTTTCTTCCTGAACGTGAGCTGTAATAATTTGGAGGAAGAGCAGACACAGTTGAGATGAAATGAAATGGCTGTGGCTATTCTAGGCTTTCATCCTGGCTGGGGTACTATGATTTCCTAACTAATTTCTGGAATTTTCATTAAGTTGTTTTTTTTTTTTTTTAAACATATCTTGTTGTTACATCTAGGCTATTTATTCTAACATCTTACAGATATCACTCTCCATTGATTATTTTATGGAGTATTTTCCTATTGTTTCTCTCCTAGCTATCTGTTATATTTGAAGTATATTGTAAATAGCATATAGTTAGGTCATGTTTTTAATCCAGTATGCCAATTTGTGCATTTGAAGTGGTATATTTAGACCATTTATATTTAATGGAATCATAGATATGTTAGGGCTTCAGTCTGTCTGGTTTGGGTTTTTTTCCCGCTCTTTTCCCCTGACTTCCTATAGGTTATTTCAATTATTTAATGCATGCATTTTATGTGCCAATAATGTCTTTTAGTGTATCTTTTCACATATTTTTAATGGTTATTAAAACATTAAAAATATGTGAACATATTAAACATATTAATTATGTTTAAATTAATTTAACATAATTTAATTAATGTTAATGTGAACATTAAACATATTAAAACATTAAAACATTAAAGCTTTTTAAAACATTATATATTTACAACTTGTCACTGTCTTCTGGTATCATACTACCATTCTGAGGTAAGTGTAAAAACCTGCTCCCTTTACTTTACTTTATCCTCTCCCATTTGTAATTGCCTTAAATATTTCCTCTAGGATATTTTTGTTAGGTATACAATTCTGGATTACCAATTGTTTTATTGCAGCACTTCAAACAGATCAGATTTTCTTCTGGCTTCCATGGTTTTTGATGAGAAATCCACTGTCATCCAATTGGTTTTGCACTATCATCAGTAAAGCATCATTTCTCTCTTGTTGACTATGATGTATCTTGTAGATTACATGTTCATTCAGCTTCTGGAATCTATAGGATCATGTTTATTGCCAAATTTGGGGAGTTTTCAGCTATTATTCCTCATGTAATTTTTCAGTCTTGTTCTTTCTTCTTTCCATCCTCATTGGACTTGCAGTGGCCCAAGAAGAGGAAAGTGTGTGGCTCCTCATACCACTGGGCAGTGGTTGATTATGGTTGCCCACATGATCTCCTCTAACACCACAGGTGATGGGTTTCATTACCACCCAGAAGGGTTAAAAAGTTCCCTATTCAGCTCTTGCTCAATGTCAGAAACTGATGCTCCCTCTGCTGGAGTGGGTTGTTGTAGGGCATAGTTTTTTTTTCTGGTGGTTAGAGAGATTAATTTCTAACAATTTTCTGTCTTGATAGGTTGCCCCTTATTTCATCATTTGGCTGGAGAGTGCTAGTTTTGTTGGGCTTTTTTATTGTTTTGTCTGTGCCCATTGGCAGTTGCCAGCTTCCTCAGCTCCAATTCTGGGATATATATGAAGCAAAAAGAAAACTCAGGACATTCACCACCATGTCATTTCTTGAGTGTTGGGGGCTCTAAACACCTTCACTTCTCTCCATCTTTTCCAGTCATCTTATGTTTGTTTAATATATAATACCCAGGGCTTTGGGTAGTACTATAGGAAAAAGTATATTTATTATTATATCTCATAAACAGAGGCCCTTATAATCTTTTAAATGTCATCTATATCTGTTGTTATGTCTCTAATTTCATTCCTAATATTAGAGCATGAAGTCAGTTGCTATACGAAGTAGTGCTATTTCTGGTATTGTCTAGAACATCTTTTTGCTGATGAATTGATAAAGTCACAAATCACATCCCACTTACCCAGTAATAATAATTTCTGGATATGTTTGTGTTCCAAGGTTCCACGCTCCTCCACTGATGGGCCACTCCTAAATAGGTTATCCAAGAAGAATTTATGAGTTTTATTTTTAAAATTTAAATGGCATAAAATTTTTAAATAAAAACATTTTAAAATACAGAAAAAGATTCACTTTACAAAGAAATAGCTGTATATTAACAAAGGATGAAGTGTATGCTATCTTTTAATTCTTTAATTGAACAATCCCAAATGTACAATTCCATCTCATTAAAATATAAATTTTTATATAAATGATAATATATATTCAAAATATTTAAAAAGTATTTTAATCATACAGATACAGTGTTGCTACATTTGCAACATAGCCTGTGTGCTACCAAACTATCATAGTTCTGTTAACACAGAATACTATGTAAATTGTACCCCCAGAGTTGCCCATTCCAACAGCCTTGTGCAAATACAAATCATAGTCTATTACTGTTTTAAGTATTTGAATCCTGTAGTTAAATACAAAAAAATGGAATTAATTTAGAAAGTTATTTAATAAATGACTTTGTTAATTATGCCTTGTTAACCACTGAATAAGAAATAATTAACTGAAAAGAGCTGACTCATGAATTTTGTAAACCATACTCCTTGTTCTAAAATAATTAAAAACTACACTCGTTTATATACTTAGTATATAAATATGTATGAGAAATAAGGATATCTCATTATATAAGCATATACTAAGTATATAAGAAATTTATATTCTTGTAGATTTAAGGCTATATAGTATTTAGAAAATTTAAATTCTAGAAGAGGAGACCAGCTTATGACCTCAAAAGAATTTAGTTCAAGTCTTCTTATAGGGAAGGTCAGAAAAGAACAGGAAATTTGTTACTTTTACCTTATTACTGTATCCTTGTTTTTTATGCTTGACTCCTATAGAGTAGAGTACTAGAATCAGATCTGGTGGGCAATCAGCAAAGTATGCTGTGCATGTAACTGGTGATTCATGAATGTCCATGGGATACGGATTTTCAAAGATTGGAAAACTAACAGACGAAGACAATATATTAGTATATTTTTCAAAGAGAAAAAAATGAAATAACCTTTATAACAAATCCTAGCATCTTCTAAGTATTATACATTTCACTTAATTATCATAAAATAAGGATCACGTGAACAAGAATGGTCTTTTAAGAATATTTATCTATAAAGCAGAATATGAATATTAGTAGAATTTTACTTGAATAAATTCATTGTCTTTTCTGTAATTCTAAAATTCCACAGTGACATCACTTTGCTAATATGGAGAGAATGAATTATATCAAATTGAAAATGTATTCATTAAATTGACTTCGTCAATGTATTAAAGCATGTCAGGTGTCTTATCTATGTACAATTTCATGTAAATATTTACATAATAGAAATGTTAAAATATCTTAGTAATTTTGACATGTGTTTCCTAGTGAGGTAATACACAGGCAAGTATTTGTGATTTTTTGGTAGGTGTAATTGAAAGATGATTTTACTGTGTGTGTGTATGATTACATATGTTTCAGATAATTTCCAATGTAAACTTAACTAGAGAACATAGTGGGAATACAGACTTATGGATGCAGTAAATTTCATATCCTCAGGCTCACTATAATATCTAAAATGAGTATCAGTATAGAACCACATAAAGAATTCTTTTTTTTTTTTTTAATTTATGATAGTCACACACACAGAGAGAGAGAGAGGCAGAGACCTAGGCAGAGGGAGAAGCAGGCTCCATGCACCGGGAGCCCGACGTGGGATTCGATCCTGGGTCTCCAGGATCGCGCCCTGGGCCAAAGGCAGGCGCTAAACCGCTGCACCACCCAGGGATCCCCACATTAAGAATTCTTATAGTCATAATATATTGTGCACTTCTTAGGTACCAGATGTAACAGGTACTGTAGTAGAGGGCATGGAGTATTAGTCTACGCTGCATATGTTCTAGATTCATAAGTTCATGTTACTTCTTAATAAGGTCTTTTTCCCCTCAGGGTTTAAGGTATAGTAAAATAATTTTTCCCTAATTATTAGGAACTTACTTAAAACTTAGTCCAATCTCTGGAGAGTATGATGTGTGTGTGTGTATTGGCAAGGATTTTCTTACTTGCCTTCTATTTGAAATGCTGCAGATTTATATTTCAGATAAGAATAGTAGTGTGTGTGTGTGTGTGTATAAAAGAATAGTAGTATATACAAAATCAGGTGGAAAGGAGCACATTATATTTAATAAATGATATATCTGATAGTATCCAAAATAAAGAAATTATGCAACACCCCAAAAATTAATAGTCCAATTAAAAAATGGGCTGAAGATCTGAAGACATTTTTTTCCAAAGAAAGCATACAGATGGCCAAGAGGCACATGAAAAGATGTTTGACATCATTCATTATCAGGGTAACACAAATCAAAGCTACAATAACCTATCACTTGTCAGATTGGCTAAAATCAACAACAGAAAAAACAATAGGTGTTGGCGAGGATGCAGAGAAAGGGGAACAAGCTTCTTACTACTGTTAGTGGGAATGCAAACCGGTACAGTGATTTGAGAAAACAGTATGGAGGTTCCTCAAAAAGTTAGAATTATCCAATGATCCAACAATTGCACTGCTAGGTATTTATTTCAAGAATATAAAAATACTAATTCAAAGAGACACATGAACCCCAGTACTTATAGTAGCATTATCTACAATAGCCTTACTATGGAAGCAGCCTAAATGTCCATTGACCGAGGAATGGACAAAGATGATATGATATAGTATATACACGATGGAATATTAATCAGTAATAAAAAGAATTAAATCTTGCCATTTGCAATGACATGGATAGAATAATGCTAAGAGACATAAGTCAGTCAGATAAAGACAAATACCATCTGATTTCACTCAAATGTAAGAATTTGAGCATAGGTAAAGAAAGAGAGGCAAACTAAGAAATAGATGGTTAACTATCAAGAACAAACCAATAGTTATCAAAGGGGAGGTGGGTGAAGGAATGGATTAAATAGATGATGGAAATAAAGGAGTTCACTTGTGATGAACAATGAGCATTGTATGGAAGTGTTAAATCACTATATTGTATACCTGAAACTAATATTACACTATATGTTAACTAACTGGAATTTAAATAAAAACTTTAGAGAGATAGCAAGTAGGTTAAAATATATGGATCAAAGGTTCTCTATTTCAGGGTAAAAATCAAACATTTCTGGGCACCTGGGTGGCTCAGTGGTTGAGCGTCACCTTTGGCTCACGCTTTTTCTTTTTCCACTATGAAAATGGTGGCGTCTGTACAGCATGTGACATCCAGACAGGAAAAAGAGCGAGTGCACACAGAGACATGGCTATCAGAGAACAGGTTGTGAGCGAATAAAGAGTTCACACAGCTTCCACGCGCTTTACCAGGTATCAGCTCAAGGCCACTTCCTCCTCTGCCTCCTCCTTGAACTCCCCCTCCTCCTTGGCCGTAGCATCCTGGTACTGCTGGTACTTGGACACCAGAGTGTCCAAGAGTCCCAGGATCAAGTGCCGCATCCAGCTTTCTGCATGGAGCCTGCTTCTCCTCCCTCTTTCTATGTCTCTGCCTCTCTCTGTGTGTCTCTCATGAGTAATAAATAAAATCTTAAAAAAAATCAAACATTACTGAGATTGATGAATTAGAAGTAAAATAATCACCTTAATGACTGCATCTACAACTAGGGATTTGATAACAGCAAGAGGTTACAATGGTAGACTTTTGACAAGGTAAACAATATCATGAAAATGGGGAAAATTAGTGTATTGGCAAAGAAAAAGATAGCTAAGTAAAAAATAATAATGTATTATAAGAATTTAGATAGGGAGATGTAAGCAAAGATATAAATTCAAGGAATCAAGGAGAAGAAAAACTTGTAAGCCCTAATGCATGGTTTCATATAAACAATTAAATGGAAAAAAGGGGGGAAGGGAAGAAGAGTTTAATTTGAAAAGGAGTACAAAATTGCAATATAATAACATGAAACATGGTTAGAAAGGAACTATTTGAAAGGAAAGAGAATATGTTAAATTTCTTGTAATAGACAATGAAATGAGAATGTCACATAGATTTTAAAACATGGTGTTGCCAAAGGTGAAATGTTAAATAAAAAGCAAAATGTCAATTCAAATACTTAACTAATAATGAAAATCATAAGAATAAATGTATATACTGAAAACAGTGAGTATTAAAGGTATAGTGGGTCTTAAAAGCTATTAGCCAATTAGATAAGATATAAGAAGGCAAGAAATATGGCCCAGAACAAAGAATACCACTAAGAATAGAAGAGTACATTTTAACAGAACCAATATTAGAACTTAGAGGAAGAGACATAAATCCATACATGTATACAAAATTTAAGTTTAATGTTGATTAAAGTAGAATAGCTAGGCAGAATCAGTGATGATGATCTTATGGCCCTAATCCTATATCCCTTTCAAAAAACTGAAATATTATATACTATAAATGAGCATAAAGAAGAACTTTGGCTCTGACATTTTTTGGTATAGATTTGTTTATTTGAGAGAGAGAGAGAGAGAGCATGGTGAGGAGGTACAGAGGGAAAGAGAATCTCCAATAGACGCCCCGCTGAGTGAAGAGCCCAATAGGGGCTCAATCCCACAACCTTGAAATCATGACCTGAGCTGAAATCAAGAGTTGGACATTTAATCAACTAGGCCACCCAGGGTCCCTGTCCCTAACATTTTTAAATGACACAGAAAGTAGCACTCAGGCTGTAAGTTATGCAACAAAAATTTACTAAGAACCTACTCCATATGCAGAAAAAGCTCCTCTTCCATGATACCTACAGTCTAGTAGAGAATCTTTAAAACAGTAATAAACAGAAAATTTTATCTGTTTCAGAGTTATGAAGGAGAGGAGCAAGGGAAATATGAGAGTCTGTAACGGTATTTGAAAAAATTACATAGGTAATGAAAAATTTTAATGAGGAAATGATATCTGAGTTGAGTTTCTTCAGAAAAGATGTTAATGAGAAGAAAAAGGAAGGGAAAATCAATAATATAGAGGTGACAGAACGTACAAAACTTCTGCATGGGCCTAGAGTATAGAATGATGGAAAAATCAGAAACAGAATAGGATCCTGAGCTCACTTTGTCCCATGGACATACCAAGATAACAACTACATCTGTGCAACTAACTCTGAAAATGATCTAATAAAGACTGGCAGAATAGACTTTCCATAGTTAATTGTAGAGAAGAGGCCATACTGAAGAAGAGGGGCAGAGATATGTTGAGAACCAAACCCCTGGTAATACTAAACACAAATGAAGGGGATACCAAAAGCATGGGGAAGGAAGATTAGATCCCATATAAGACATCCCAGGCACTGGGGTTCCACTCTGGGAAGAAGAATCTCCATTTACACAGGGCTTTAAGAACCAGTGGAGCTTAACTCAGGAAAGCCAGAGGGAGATAGGAAACTGAATCTCTGCCCTTAAAGATCCAGCATAATAAACAACCCCAAATGAGACACAGCACAGAAGCAGTAGTTTGAAATTTTACTAATCTCAGAATATGCATGGAGAGGCAGAGATCTTCAGGGTTTTCTCCAAGAACAAATGTTAGTGGATGTCTTTTTTCTTCCCATCCCCCAGCCTAGATAGCTGGACACTTGCAAACCAGCCCTAACACTCTCCACCTATCTTACTAGCACTGTGTGCCATACCCCATCCAACCCACCTGCCTCTGCAGACATCCCTACAAAGCAGCTCCTACCAATTACATCCTGCAATCTTCCCTGGTAGGGATCAGTGCCACTCTAAAATGACTCCTGCCCTGGAGAGAGGAAGAGATAACTCCACACAGCAGCATACCTACAATTCCAGCAACTAAGCCTTTTAGCAGCTATGCAGAGAGAGAGAGAAAGAGAGAAAGAGCGCCCTACTGGTCAGTATGCCCACAGTTATGATAAAGAGGCTGACTGCAAATACCTAATCTAGTTCCTGACCCCACCCATCAATAAAAGCCTCTGTGGACCAAACAGAGAGAAAGCCCTGCCATTGGCTGTGCCTCTGCAGAGGTTAATTGTAGACAGCTACCCTTACTACTGCCCCACCCAGCTACAAGCCCATAGAGACTGTAGGCCTCTCAGCAGCACAGGGACCAAACCCTATCCAGTGCACCCAAAGCAGGCAAAGTGGATCATTGCAGCTCACTGGGCTGAGGGAAGATGCTGCTCAGCCATAAACTAGGGTGCACACAGCCCCTAGAGATTACACCCAAGGAGAACCTAGCTCTAGTGACTAGGGGTAATATCACTAAAGGGCACCACAGGACTGCTTCTTCTATACAAGGCTGCTATTTTCAAGACCAGGTGATATAACTGACCTTCCTAACAGAGTAAAACAAGCACAGAGTTAGACAAAATGAGACAGAACAAAATGAAAGAACAGAATCACAGCAAAAGACCTAAGCAAAGCAAAGAGATAAGCAGTATGCCTGATAAAAATGCAAAGTGATGGTTATAAAGATACTCACTGGACTTCAGAAGAGAATGGATGAATTTAGTGAGAACTTCAATAAAGAGATAGAAAATATAAAACAGATCAAGGCAGAGATGAAAAATTCAATAACCAAAATAAAAACACACAAGAGGGAATAAACAGCATACTAGGGTAGGCAGAAGAATGGACAAGTAATCTGGAAGACAGGATATTGGAAAGCAAGCAACCAATCAAGAATAATAAAAAATGAGAATAGGTTAAGGGAACTCAGTGACATCATCAAGAGTATTAACATCATATTATAGGGATCCCAAAAGAAAAGAGAAGGAGGCATTACAACTTATTTGAAGAAATAATAGCTAAAAACTTCCCTAATCTGGGGAAGGAAACAGACATCTAGATACAGGAATCACAGAGAGCCCCTAACAATATTAAACCAAAAATGTCCACACCAAGATATGTAATAATCAAAATGGCAAAAAGTAATGATGGTATTTTAAAATCAGCAAAAGGGGAAAAAAGTTACATAAAGGGAAATCCAATAGGCTATCAGCTGATTTTTCAGCAGAAATTTTTTAGACCAGAAGAGAGTGGCATGATTAGTAAAAAAACATGCAACCAAAATACTCTATCCAGTTAAATTACCATTCAGAACAGGAGAGTAAAAAGTTTCCCAAACAAAAGTTAAAAGAGGTCATTACCACTAAACCAGCCTTATAATAAATGTTAAAGGGAATTCTTTGAGTGGAAAGAAAAGTCCATAACTAGAAGAAAATTATGAAAGGGAGAAAGTTCATGGATGAAAGTAAACATTTAATGAAGGTAGTAGATTAATCACTTATACAGCCATTATGGAGGTTAAAACACAAAAACAGATAATTATATCTAACAAAACCATTCAAGGTATACACAGAATAAAAATATGTAAATTATGACATCATATACAAAAACATGGAAACAGAGTAGAAATTTAATGCTTTTAGAATGCATTTGAACTTAAGTGACCATAAAGTTAATATAGACAACTATACTCATAAGATGTTATATATGAACCTACTGGTAACCACAAATCAAAAACCTACACAAAATAAATAGAAAGTAATCCAAGCATAACACTAAAGAAAGCCATCAAATCACAAGAGAAAAGAGTGAGAGAAAAAAGGGACAGAGAAGAAAGGGACAGAGAAGAACTACAAAAACAATTAGAAAACAATTTACTTTAAAGGGACTAAATGTTCCAATCATAGACATAGAATGACTGAATGGTTAATACACAAGGCACATCTATATGCTGCTTATAAGAGACTCATGTCAGACCTAAAGACACACACAGACTGAGAACAGGGGTAGCAATACTTAGACAAAAAAGACTTTTAAACAAAGACTAATGAGAAACAAAGAAAGACAATACATAATGATAAAGGGAACATCTAAGAAGATGATATAACAATTTTAAATACCTATGCACCCAAATTGGAGCACCCAAATACATAAAGCACATATTAAGAAACATAAAGGGAAAAATTGACAGTCATACAATAACAGTAGGAGACTTTAATACCTCACATATCAATGGACAGATCATCTAGCCAGAAAATCTAAAGGAAATAGTGCCTCTGAATGACATAACAGACCAGATGTATACAGATATATACATATCATTTCATCTAAAAACAACAGAATACACATTCTTTTCAATTGTACATGGAATCTCCAAGATAGATCATGTTAGGTCACAAAACAAGTCTCAATAAGTTTAAGAAGACTAATATATCAAACATCTTTTCTAAACACAATGGTATGAAAATGAAAATCAATTGTAAGAAAATCTGGAAAGAACACAAACACATGAAGGCTATACACCATGCTACTAACCAAGAAGTCAAAGAGGAAATAAAAAAAATACATGGAGACAAAGGAGAATAAAAACACAATAGTCCAAAATCTTTGGGACACAGCAAAAGCAGTTTTAAGAGAAGTTTATAGCAATACGGACCTACTTCAAGAGATGAAAATCCTTAAACAACCTAACCTTATAGTTAAAGGAGCCAGAAAAAGCTGAAAGCCAGAAAGAAGAAAGGACATAATAATGATTAGAGAGAAATAAATAAAATAAGAGATTAAAAAACACACACAAAGAAAAAGTCAATGAAACCAGGAGCTGGTTCTTTAAAAGGATAAACAAAACTGATAAACTTTTAACCAGACTCATCAAGGAAAAAAGACAACAACTCAAAATCAGCAATGAAGAAAACAACCAACACCACAGAAATACAAAGGATTATAAGAATATTATGAAGAATTATATGCCAACAAATTGGACAACCTAGAAAAAATGAATAAATCCTAGAAACATAATTCTCTACAACTAATTTAGGAAGATCAAAAATTTGAACGGAACTGTTACTAGTAATGGAGTTGAATCAGCAATCAAACACTCTAAACAAACCAAAGTCCAAGACCAGATGGCTACACAGGCAAATTCTACCAAACATTTAAAGAAGAGTTAAATATTTTTTCTTAAATGATTCTAAAAAATAGAGGAATGAAAACTCCAAATTCATTCTATAAGGTCAGCATTACTATGATACCAAAAGTAGACAAAGAGTACAAAAAAAAAAATGTATAGGCCACCATGTGGGACTGAATCCCACAACCCTGAGATCACAAACTGAGCCAAAACCAAGAGTTGGATGCTTAACTGACTGCACCACTCAAGCGCCACCCAAAGCAATCTTGAGAAGAACAAAACTGTACATATCTCATCAACTCCAGATTTCAAGATATACTACAAAGCTGTAATAATCAAAACAGTATGGTACTGGCAATCAAAACAAAACAAAACAGATACATAACACAAGTCCAACAGAACAGAAATAGGATGCCCAGAAATAAACCCATGCTTCTATGATTGACTAATCTACAATAAAGGAGGTAAGAATATGCAATGTGAAAAGACAGTCTCTTAAAAAACGGTGCTAAGAAAACTGGACAGCTACACGTAAAAGAGTGAAATTAGACCACTTTCTTATACCACACACACAAATTCAAAGACCTAACTAAATGTGAAACCTGGAACAAAAACCTTTGGAATAAAACATAACCAGTAATTTCTCTGACATCTGCTATAGAACAGTTTTATAGATATATCTCCTCCAGCAAGGGAAATAAAAGCAAAAATAAACTATTGGGACTACACCAACATAAAACCTTTTGCACAGTGAAAGAAACAATCAACAAGATGTCAAGATAACTTACTGAATGGGAGAAGATATTTGCAAGTGATGTATCTGATAAAAGGTTAATATCCAAAAATATTTAAATAACTTACACAAATTAACACGAAAAAAACCCCAAAATAATAAAAATGTGCAGAGAACTTGAAGATCTTTTTCCAAAGAAGATATACAAATAGCCAACAGACACATGATAAAATGTCCAATATCACAAATCAGTAGGGAAACGCAAATGAAAACTACAATGAGATGTCATCTTACACTTGTCAGGATGACTAGAATAAAAAAGACAAGAAACAACAAAGTTGTCAAGGATGTGGAGGAAAAGAGACCCTAGTGCACTGTTGGTGGGAATATAAATTGGTGCAGGCACCATGGAAAACAGTATGGAGGTTTTTAAAAGTATTAAAAATAGAAATACCATCTGATCTAGTAGTCATACTATCAGGTACTTACCCAAAGAAAACAAAAACACTAATTCAAAAAGATAAATGCACCACTATGTTTATTGCAGCATTATTTCCAATATCCAAGATATAGAAGCAGCTTAAACATCCATTGATAGATTAATGGATAAAGAAGATCAATTGATCAATCGATCAATAGATACTGGAATATTACTCAGCCATAAAAACTAATGAGATATTGCCATTTTTAACAACATGGATGGGACTGGAGGGTATTATTCTAAGTGAAATAAGTCAGACAGAAAAATACCATGTAATTTCATTTACATGTGGAATCTAACAAACAAAACAAGTAAACAAAGAAAAACAAAGATTCATAAATACAAAGAACAAGCTGGTGATTGCCAAAGAGACAAAATGGGCTGGTGATGAAATAAAGGGGGTTAGGAGCTACAAACTTTCAGTTATGAAATACATAAGTTATGGAGATGAAAAGTACAGCATAGAAATACAGTGAATAGCACTGTAATAATATTGTAATGCAACAGATGGTAATTACACTTATTGTGATGAACACTGAGTATTGTATAGAATTGTTGAATCAATATGTTGTACATCTGAAACTAGTATAACATTATCTGTTAAATATACTTCAATTAAAAAAGAAAAAAGTGAGGGGAAATCAGTTCATGCCTATCATCATTTACTATGAAAATGTGCAGCAAGAAGACAGTGTTCATCAATTTTATCTGATTTTACTGTTCACGTAATGGAGCTGAGAGTGCCACTTTAACAGCAATATTTTATATTTGTTTCATTGCCTACAACATAATGAAAAATAAAAAAGTGAAAGACTTCCATCTTCTCTACCCTTGAGATCCTGCTCTTCTGTATTGTTGCTGCAATAGTCCAATAATACTTTTCTAATGTGCCATTTTCCTTTAGTCAATAGTCTAGCAGATGGCCATGTAGTACACCATAAAAATTTTCATAACAATTGTGTTTGCTTAGGTTAACGGCAGAAATGATATCCATTTTATGTATCCTCAGACTCTAAATGCATCTTTCCAAACAACAGGTGTTGCCTTTAAAATGTGTTACAATTGTGTGTGTTTCCTAAACTCTTTTGGTTTAGTTTTTATTATTAAACCAATTACATTTCTAAAATTCTAGCCTAACAATGTTCCACATAAAGAATATTTACCATCTAACATATACTAATGTCAATTCTCTATAACATCTTCCTACATTTTAGTTGTAATGAGTATAAAAATAGTGTTAATCTGTGAATGAATAACTTACTTGCTTTGTGTCAGATCAACTACAATGAGATCTTTCTCCAGAAGTACTACAACAGCATAAGGTTCTTGAAATTCTACAAGTAAAAAATAAAAAGTGGAAGTTTTCATATTTTATAAAGTCACCAAACTTTCATTTCCTTTATCTCCTCACAAAACTTATTTAAATTATTTCAGAAGACCAAAATATGAACCAAAATAAGAAAAACAAAGAGCACTTTCAAAAAATATTGTGTTTTTCAGACTTTAAGATCATTACTGGGAATATGAAAATGAGAAGTTGCATAGGCATAGAGTTAAACATTTCTCAATAATCATGAGGTGGTAATAGCAGTAGATTATTTGAAGACAGTGTTATCTCTATCTCACAAACATTTATCTTATTCCATAACCTTCCATTTTAGATCTGATTTCATGCGTACAAGGAGTTGTTCTAAGAAAATAGTTCTGCCTTCCCGATGAGAGCAACACTCCTTATACTAAAAAATGTAATTTCAATTCAGTGTGATTTAACATGTATTTAAAGATATGTGCCTAAGAGTATATACCTCAAAATGGCAGGGAATCTGAGGATAGTCTAGGATTTTCAAGTTCCTAAATCTAAACCCCCCCCCCCCCCACTTCCTCCTTTCAATGTGTTCCACCAACTATTCTCAAAACAAAGGAAAGGATACGTGGAAAATAAAATTGACAATGTCCTTATTTTCATGGAGTTTACATTCTAGGGCTTTGTAGGGATGTATACAAACCATGAAGGAGTAAACAAGATAAATTCAGAAAATAATGTGAGCTATGAAAAAAAAATGTCAAGGGTAATGGTATAAGAAATGACTTGTGGTTAGTTGGAGAGCACTAATTTAGTTATTGTGGTCAGGGAAGACATTGCTTTCCATCTATGATAGTGACAAATAAAGGAAAGGCATAAAGTGTTCTCAATTTAAAGAAAAAAGTATTTACAAAAATGTCTTACATATATGATATTTGGTTCGCAGTAGCTAGAACAGGTATTGCTATTTTTCATTTCATAGAGAAAACTGAAGTCCTAAGAGGTTATGAGATTGGCACAAATTTGCAAAGCTAGTTTACTGAAAAGGCTGGAACTATAGCCCAGGCCTTCTGATTCTAAATTCCCATGTATTTTCATTATACTAGTAGTTTCTACTAGCTACTTAAAAAGTATTTAATCCTAACCTCAACGGTCATTTGGCAGGAATTTTATTCAGGATATTCAAGTCTTAGGGGGAAACTGGAAGAGAGTCCTTCACAGGCCTTTATAGTCTTGAGGAGCTATAGAACCTATTCATATTTACAAGTCACATGCCATGAGAGAAAAACTGGAAACAGAAGCCCCAAAACTGAGGAGTATACCCTTGTTTGGGTGCACATTTATAGGACAGTATGCAGTCTTCATACTATTTGCCATTCAATCTGTTCTTGAATTGAGGCTTCCTCTATTTTTCTTACAGCTGTTTTAAGTTTTCAACATTATTTTAGTACTTTTGAATTTAGGGGTTTTAGGGTTAAAAAATGGTTGTGTTTTGTTTGTTTGGTTTGTTTTTCAGTTGAAAGAACACTGGAGTTCTATAGTACTATTCATTTGTCTTCTTTTTAAGACAGTCATTGATTGGGAAGCAACTGCTACAAAAATAAAATAGTTGAGACACTGGCATGAATGAGAAAAATTCATAATCATTTTAGGTAGTTATATCTATTTTATCACTTTAGGTAGGCATATCAGTTTTAGTTGTTTCTTTTCAAATAATAAAAACTGGTGGCAAAAGTTTCACCTTTGTAGAAGTACTTGGTGTACTGTAGTAACCTCTGAATAAAAAGATTTCCTTAGGAGTCAGTATTAGGTTCAATTTTGTATCTATTATTTATTAACAGTTTGAATGGGGAAATTCATTAACTTATTAGCTCAATTAAATTCAATTTATTTATTTATTGATATGGCAAAATAACTACCTTAGACTATTATGAAGATTAGATGTATATGAAGATGTTCAATGCAAAGCCTAACACATAGTACATGATCAGTAGATGCCAATAGAATCACTTCCTCTATTAGATTGGTTTATTTTTGAGCAGGCCCAGTCTTTTAACCCTAGCCCCCAACAGGTAAAAAGCTCATCATAATTACTATTACTCTGAAGAGAAATGCATTAGTTGCTTATGCTTGTAGAGGACCAGATACTGTTAAATGTAAATGTGAAATTGACGAATTCTGAGTATAGTTGCTTAGTTACTCTGAGCAATACCCCTGAGATGAGAAATTTCTGCTCTTTGAAAAACAAGTTGAATTGAATTGTCAGATATCACAAATGGTTTATCAATATTAAAAACTGTTAGTAAATTTATTTTGTTTAACATATATGTAAAATTTATCACTATGTGACTGTAAAAAAGAATGAAGTTCCATATTTGCTAATATGGAATCATAATCAAAATACACTAAGTGAAAAAAAGGTATAATATGGAATAGCACATAGAATACGCTGTCATTTGTACAAAAAAGAGATAATGCATACATAGATAAATACACATGGGCAAAAACTTTCTGGGAGAATACATAAGAAACTTAGAAATAGTCATTTCTGGAAGGTTAGTAAGTTTTCATTATACACTAATGTGCATTGTAGGGTCTTTTCTGTCATTTTCATGTATTAGTGATTTAACCAGAAATATTAATAAAATATATTTTGCTGAGTAAGGTTAAAATATTTCCCTTAGCTCCTGACAAATAAAAATTCCATCCTCATTACCACTACTCTGAAAGACAAAGACATATCTGTTGCTTGGAAGTGATTAGACATAATTTACTTAATATTATTAGAAATTATCCTAACATCTCTACTGATGTGCAGAAATTTACATACACACACATAAAATGTGTGGTTGCAGAGTTCAAACACTGTCAGTCTCTATTACTGGCACATACATTTATCTCTAAGGTCTTTAATAGGAGGCATTTTCCTAAATCTTAAATCCTTTTGGTCTTCTGTTTGTTCTTTCTCCCTTTGTTCTTTTATCATGCATTCTCACGACTCTAAAGAACATCTATATTCTGATAAGTCATAAATAAATATTAAAAAACATTTCCTTTTCTTTTTCTGCTAAGCAACTCTACTGACTTATAACAGACTTATCTTTCTCTCTTTCCAAAAACTGTTAATGCATATAAAACTACTACTTTTTGAAAAAAAATTATTTATTTGAGAGAGAAGAGAGAGTGAGCATAAGTAGGGGGAGGGGACAGAGGGAAAAAGAAAAGCAGGCTCCCCCCTGAGCAGGGGCTCAGATGCAGGGCTTCATCTCAGGACCCCTAGATCATGATCTCAGCCTAAAGCAGACACTTAACCAACTGAGCCATCACTGAAACCACTACTCTTAAAATGTTACCTTTGACTCATCTATCATCTATCATGCCACTCTCTATGACATTGGTGACCAAATTCAGTGGGTTTCCTCTTCCATTCCTTCAGGCACCACTGTGTTTCAGATCTTGACCATTTTAATGAACATTGTCATAAAAACTGCCCAGCTAGAATCTGGAATTTAAGATTTCAGTATCCTATATGCCCAACCCATATACTCCTTTTTTGGCCAATTTTACTAAAAACATTGTTTTCCTCCATCTCAATATTTTCTCAAAACTTCTCTGTAGCTTGCTATTTCCAAATACCTTTAAAAGGCTTTCAATTTTTTCTCTAAGTTGATCTCACTCTAGCAAACCTTATAAATTCTAAAACCTTTATTCAATATCCTTTTCATGTGCCAAGTCATTTTCAAAGTTTATCTAAAGCCTACTTTTTCCATGAGGCTTTGCAAGAATATTTCAGCTATTGACTATCTGACTAGCCTTTAAATTAGTACACCATTTAAACTTTGACCCATAACTCAACACTTAAGTGTTATATTTTTAAAACTTAAGTCTTAATTATTTCCCTCATCCAACTAGATTTTATGTGATTTGACATCAGAGATCACTTTCATGCTTCGTCTGTATTCTCAATAAGTCTTTGTAATACTGAGGCCATAGAAGCATCTAATAAATATTTGTTGATTCGTTAACAACACAGATAACTTGTCTGTCTCAGCAATTCTGGAAATAAAGTGCCACATTGACTGTTATTGCATGTCAATTTATCCTATCTTTAAATATGAAACTAAAGAATTTAAAGCAAATTAATACAATTGTAATAAAGCAATTTATAGATCTTCATAGTTATAAAATATGTTCATTTTGTCCTTCTAATAATCATGTGGGGTTAATATTATTATTCTATTTCTAAAAATGATAACTCTAACTCATAAAAGTAAAATGACTTACCCTAGCTAGTGAATGACAAACATAAATCATAAAACCAAATATTGTATCTCCAAGTCTAGTGTTCTTTCTCTTATATGTTTCTTCTTGAAATTGTAGTTATATATCTATATACACATATATTATGTTGTTTTAATCATAAACTCATTTCGCTTATGTTTCACCCTTCTCAATTTTTAGATTTCATTAAAATATTTTATTATTATTAGATTTCATCATACAGTTTTTTTCATCATACAGTTTGTACATAAGTTTAATTTTTATGTTTATAAAAAGCCTTTATATTCAGGATGCATCCCTCTTCCCAAATGCCCTTCTAATTATTCTCAAAATTAAAATAAATCACTAACCACACATCAGCAATCCTAGAGTAATCAGAGGTGCTGCAGTTGCATCTGAAGCAAAGCCAGATGTGAAACAGATGCACTACCACCAGAGTTACAGATCACTGATATCAGGTAAGTGCTTTAACTTTGATTAGTGTTGGAATGGGATGGGTGGAGCTGGTCTAGGAGAGGCTATTAGGAGACCTCAGTTTCCCCAAGTGATTTCACCCTGGACCCCTATCGGACCCTCCCAGCTCAGCTTCCACCATCCTTATCAAAGTTTAAAGCACTTACCTGATATAAAAACCTGAAACTCCAGCACCGCTGTACTACATCTGTCTTACTTCCAGTTTGTCAAGTAGGTACAGTTGCGGAACTTGCTCCAGCACCTGTAGCTCACAATGTTGTACCACAGTGGATGTCAGCTGCCAAAACTAAAAATATTTAAGCTTAATTTTATTAGGAACTTGCTTCAAAAATGAATTTTAACATTAGTATTTTCATTTCTGTTACTTACCATTTGGATAGGGTGTTTCACATAAAGTAAGAAATTCAACAATAGGATGATCCATTTCAAGCACTGTAATTGCTTTTCCATGCATGATGGTTAAACTTGGTCTTCTGCAAGCTTTGTCATAGGACAATCCACCAGAAAATATTATGAATGGTTCACTATATAGAAAAAAAAGTTATGAGATTGAGAATCCTGTAAGATGATACAATATCATAGAACTGAGTTGATGAACAATAAGTTTGGTGGGGATTATATACAATGCAGTTTGACAGCAAACATTTTTCCTGGCCCAAAATATCTCACCCAAAAGCCTTACTATTCTACCATTTCCCTTTTTCTGGATGTGAATTCTCACCATTAAAATTACTAATGGGGATGCCTGGGTGGCTCAGTGGTTGAGCATCTGCCTTTGGCTCAGGGCATCATCCCAAGATCCAGGATCGAGTCCTGCATTGGGCTCCTTGTAGGGAGACTGTTTCTCCCTCCCCAATAGTAAAATTACTAATGAATCAGTCAAAAGGTGATAAGGTGTGTTGGGGGAAGGTAGAGAAGTTGGAGGGAGGTAGAGGTGCTCATTGACTCAAAAGGATATCTTCACAGTATTAGTTAATTTCCAAAACTCTATCACTACAATTAGAATATTAAGCTATGTTAGTCTATCATATTAACCATTTGGCATGTGGGATAAAAGAAGAAAATTCTAATATAAAATTAAATGTGACAATAGCAAGCTTAGAGTGGTAAAAGGTAACATGAAAATTCTATATAAGGGAGTTTTTGTGGGAAAACAGTTATGATAAAAAGATGGAGAAAACCAAGAAGAGTAAATGTGATCTTACAAATTTTACTTAGGGTCTCAGTCAGGTCTTTTTTTAAAGATTTTATTTATTTATTCATGAGAGACACACAGAGAGAGGTAGATATATAGGCAGAGGGAGAAGCAGGCTCCCCAAGCGGGAGCCCGATGTGGCACTCGATCCCAGGACCCCAGGATCATGACCTGAGCCAAAGGCAGATGCTGAACCACAGAGCCACCCACATGCCCAGGTCAGCTGGTTCTATTTAGCTAATAAAACTAAACCAAATATTTTAGGCTCTGTTTTTGCTAGATACAATTAGATAAATACAATGGGGCTGAGGTGACTATAAAATATTATATCTGTCATAAAGTTATGAAATAGTGTCATAATTTTTCACTTTTCTCAAATTAATACCTGTATCTCTACTTTATGTATATAAAATATGCTAATGAAGTATTTTCTTTTTTTTTTTTAAAGATTTTATTTATTTATTCATGAGAGCCACACAGAGAAAGGCAGAGAGAGAAGCAGGCTCCTCGCAGGGAGCCGGATGTGGGACTTGATCCCCGACCCGGGGATCACGACCTGAGCCCCAGGCAGATGCTCAACCGTTGAGCCACCCAGGTGCCCCGCTAATGAAGTATTTTCAATAAGCAAATATCAAACTGAAAATATCCTTCTCTAAAAATTATTTTTAAAAAGGACTACTTATTTTACCAAATTCTTTGAGAAAATATGCTTCTCTAAATGATTCATTTCTATCTATTCACTGAAGAATATACTAGTTTCTAAAATCACTCAATAAATTTTCCTTTTTCTTTCATTTTGTACTGTACATAGAACCAAGCATTATCAATGAGGCATTTGCTAATCTTAGGCTGACTATATAACAAGAAAAAAAGAGATTTTACAAAACTTCTATTAAAACCTACACATAAAATGTCTATACTGATTTTATTTTCCTTGAGTCCTATATAAGTTGATGTTAGTCTTGCTTCAGTAATTTGGCATAAATTACCAACCTAGTAATAGTAGGTTTTGAGCAGCAAGCTTTTTCCTGTTTATATTAAGATTTCTCCAGACTTAAAAGTCATTTCTAATGAAATGAATAAGTATTTTTGCACCTTTTCTGCTTTTATTAGGACTCTGCATCAGAAAACACTGTGTCTGAAGATATTAACTGATTTATGTGCACTCTCTGTAAACCAGTGAATAACTAAACAAAAAGTTATTTCCTCAGGAAAATGCTCAGGAAACCACTCATGAATAACTGCATTACAAACTTAATTATAACATTAAATCCTCATAAGTATAATCCTCATTTTATTAATGAAGTTAAATAACAACTAAGCAGAAAAACCCAAAAGAAAACAGATCTCCCAGATTTTGAAGTCTATTCTCTTAAAGAGTGGTCCGTACTGCCTATAGCAGATGACTCTGGGATTAATGTAGGTAAACTTGTTCAGAGCTATGTAGTGACAGGATAAAAATTCAAATCCAGTGCTCACGTACATGTTTTTCACTTCTAGCCTAATGTGGAAAAAACTTTAGAAACTAATATTTCTAAAACTGTGGAAAACAACAAATGTTCTGGAAAAAAAAGTTTTTAATTTAAAATTTGACAAACACTAGGTCATATAGCAAAGATTCTAAGAAACTATACAGTAAATAGTCCTGTTTACTTTTATATAATCCAGAATTTCCCATATCTCTCAAATGCATTTGATTACAGATTCCTATTTTTTTCCATGAATACAGTTAGTGATCAAAGAGACATAATTTGGTAAATGCTATATCACACACAAAACTGCCTCCTTGACTATTTAGTACAAGTGTATGCTGGTATACTGATCAGATGGACTATTACAAAATAAATAAATATGATGAAAAATGTCTTCATACATGAAAAAACATTAATACAAACAAAATTATTGACAACAACTTGGATAAATCCCAAAGGCATTATGCTGAGTGAAAGAAGCTAGGATCAAAAGATTATAATATATAACTTCATTTATATGACATCTTAAAAAGGCAAAACTACAGTGATGGAGAACAAATCAATGGTTGTCAGGGGTTAGAACTGGAGAAAAGTGTGACTATAAGGAACAGCGGGAGAGAATTGTGGGGATATGGAAATACTCTGTAATCTTATTGTGGTGGTGATTTCAGACATTTATACATATTTCAAAATCCACAGTATCGTACAACCAAAAGAAAAAAAGTACTGTATAATTTGTAAAATAAGTATAGTATAGAAAAAGCATTAAAATTTTGTCTCAATGAAGGCAACAAGATTAAGCAATAAATTGGGCAACATAATATAATATATTAAAATAACATTTGTGGAGTATTTATGATGTTCTGTGTATTGTGTGAAGAATGCTTACTTGCATTATTGTATTTAATCTTTATGATATCTCAATGAGAAAACTATTATTATCATTTAACAGATGGTTATACTGAGGCCTGGAGAACTTTATGCATGAAGTCTATCAATAAGTGGCCATGATAGAAATTAAAAATCAGCAGAAAGTAATTTTTATTAACCACAGAGAACTTGATAATGTTAGTGGTAGCAGGTAGAGATCATTATTCCTTTTTGAAGAGGATACATTTATTAAGCCTAGAGACCATAGTGGGTGGGGTGCCAATAAGCAATTTGGTGACTGGGGACCAATGATTCCTAAGCAGAATTGTTGTTCCTCCCTAGAAATTTAAAGCCAGCTTGTGAATGGCTGATCTAAGATAAACTAAGAAGAAAACATACCCCTTGCATCTGCTACCTATGGAATCCTTTAAGACACTCTATTGCTGCTGCATATTTGGTAGAGTTCTTCTTAAAGTTCTTGCTCCTGCCACAGACATCCCAATGTTTGACTTCACAAAGTTTCTACTGTGTACTAGTTGAAGCAGAAATATAGCTATTTATTTTTAGTTCCAGGCTATGGCCTATTTTGCTGTCACAGTACCTTTCAGTACTCTTAACTTTGGTGCTCCTCTGCTGTTTAGTTTCCTTGTGTTCTAAGCTGTGAAAACTACTGCTTTTTTTTTTTTTTTTTTTTTTTGAAAACTACTGCTTTTAGAGGTGACTTTTCTAATCTATTGGTAATCTAAACAAACACAATGTACTAAAGTGCACAGTAAATGGGATGAAGGTAATTATGATCAATAATACATAATTATTTCACATTAGAAATCTAAAGAATTATTTCTACACAAAGTTGGGTTACCAATTACTAGAGTAAATCATTAAATTAAGATCAGTGGAATAATTTTCACAATGTGAAATACCATGGCTTTAATAATGACAATAATGATAACTTCTTTTTATCAAGAAATCCACTATGTACCACTCATCAAAGTTATGATATTACAAACTCCATAATTTCATTTATTCTTTACAAACATCACGATGAGATAGGTATAGTTAATGAGGAAATTAAAGTCTAAAAGAGTTCATTAAAAATTTCAAGGTCACATAGCTGTCTTATCCCTTATGCCAAGGATCTTGATCATTATTTTTACACTGCCTCGACCTGAATTCTTGATTCTGAAAGTGTTTTCTTTTAACCTGCATCCTTTCCTTACTTTGTGTGCCACAATCCTATTATCCCTTATGCCTCATCTCAGATACACCCTTCCCAAAAAGAAACTTACTTCACTGTTCTCTTCCCCTATCTAGTCTCAGTTAGGTGTCTTTTTGTTGTGCTCTCATAGCATATCTCTATAAAAGCACCTCACATGTTACATGGAAACCACTAGTTTATGGCCTTACTTCTCCTACTAGATAATCATAGATTCAAAAGCAGGGAGTATTCTCTTTCATTTTAGTAAACCAAACAAGTTGTACAGTGTGTACAATGTAGTAATAACTAATAATATATGTACATAACAATATATGTATATAATATATGTAAAATGTTTCCATATATAGCATGTATATAAGACATATGTAAAATGTTTCCATCTATAATAATTAAATTTAAAGTGATTAAAAAAATAAATAAAAAATAAAGTGTTTTTTTTTTAATAAAGTGTTTTAATACTTTAACTATAGTTGTACAAAACTGTGGTCATTTTTACTACTTATGATACATAGTAACATTCAGCTGTTACTAAAGAAGTATTGATCTACTGTGTGTGTGTATACATACACATAAATATGTATATATAAACTATTGTAAAAATATATACATAAAAATATGTCTATATATTTAACTATATACCATATTTGATAGTTTATATATATAAACTCATTAAAAATGGCCATAATTTTATACTATTAAATCTTTCAAAGAGCAAGTGTAAACAAACATTTAATGTATCTATAATACTGAGAATACACTCCAGTATGAGCATGTAAGTAATACAAAGTAGAATTATCCAATTTAGAGTTAAAATAAAATTAAGGTTTAGGCAAGATTTATAATTATGGTAATTCAGATGAGAATATTGCCACTAATAATTAGTGATTAGTGATTATTAATCACTAATAATTATTGTAAGTAAAAAGAAAATTCTTGATTTATAGGATAAGGCTTCTATATATACATGATAAAATTTTATTCTATATTATTATTTAATTTAGTTTTCTGTTTCTTAAAATTTAGTACTTTTTTATTATGCTATATACATAACTCTTTATCTTTCCACCCAACTATAATCTTTCCAAGTTCATAATGTAAAACCCTAGAGTACAAAGACTTGGGAATGTTTTAATTCTTTTATGTGCAATACCAATAGGTATGCTTCTGCTTAATAATACTGAATAATTGCTACTTAAATATGCATGGCCCAAAAGTCCTAATTTGTTAAAATGAAGGTACATAATATTCATCTGAATATTCATTGAAAGTTAAAATACTTAATAATCGCTATTGAAATACTCATAATAATAATATCATAGATACTCCTATTAAGCAATAAAAAAGCTATTATCAATGAAGAGGATTTAGCCAATTAATATACTTATATAATTATATGAAACTTTTAATAATACATAAACATTAAAGGCTATTTGCCTTGCTTGTCTGTTTCTTATATATTTTCCCATATCCCTCAAAGTAAAAAATGCATACCTGTTTCTACAGGTCTTGTATTCTACTTTAAGAATTGGTTTACAAGATTCAGATTTTCTTCCTTCTCTTTGACTTTTTCCTAAAGAAAGAAAAAGGATTTTGTTAAATCACATTTAAATTCTACACATTCATGACAATTTCAAAAGTTTGACTAAAAGAGTCTAGAGAAAAAAAATAAGGTAATTATGTTTTTCATAATAGGATAAATACAATTCTTTGCATCCAAATATTTGTTGAATTTGTAAACATTTTTTGAATCCTAATAATTGACTGCTAGGTAAGTAATAAAATTATTTGTAAATCTATCATATCTATATTGTTTTATATTCTCCATATATAAATCTAGTCTCATATAAACTTATTTTAATCTTTTGAATTTTAAGATTACTTTAGAATTAAAGACACATACACATACATACTTACTGCATAATGAAATATATTATTATGAAAATCCATACTAGGCCCATTATAGATTTTATCTATAATACAAGAAAACTCTTTTCACATGTAGCAAGATTTGCCATTTAAAACTTATGATAGACTATCAAAATCATTGTATTTTTATCAAATTAATTTAAGGGAAAATCCTTTAGACAATAAAACACAGATGGTACGTTTCAATAATATACTATATTTGCATAAAATGTTTTCTTATAGGGAAAGGTTTATGTTGTTTAGACTCCATGGATTTGGAAAAGTGATCAAAAAGAGTAGGAAAAGGCACTTGACGGGATGAGCACTGGGTGTTTTTCTGTATGTTGGTAAATTGAACACCAATAAAAATTAATTTAAAAAAAAAACAACAACAAAACAAAACAAAACAAAAAAAAAAACAAAAAGAGTAGGAAAAGGAAGTAAAGCTACGCTACTTCTGCATATAACATATTTCTAGTTATGATTTTACTTATAATTCTATGTCTCATTTTGATAAAATTTATGTTTTTGAGATGTTTGTTTCTTTTTTATTTCAATAAGTACCCTTATGTATTCTTGTATTGTTACAGCTGTTTATAGACACAGATACCTATTATTGTAGACAGACATCTATGTGCATTTATGTTTAAAATTTCAGGATAGCTTCAGAATGGCACAGTCATAATCCAAATAGAATGTCGATATAGTTTTATTTAATTTGCTTAAAAAGCAGGGTGTCAGTATATTAAATACCTTATTTGCTCCATGACATGCTTTCTGAATTTGCTTTCTCTTTCTTTTACTCTATGTCAGCAAAAGAAGCAATCAATAAAATGTTGGTCATAATCATTCACATTGTAAAAAAGATTTAAAAGTATATGTATTATATATAAAAAGAAATTGAATTGCTGATATTATATGTAGATGATGATTCAGCCTTACAAAGAAAGAACTTTGGTTCAGGGACACTCTGAACAGTGTTCTTGGAGTAAGAAACAGCTGGTTGGTGATTACTGATTTGGGTAATATGTGGGAACAGAGAAATGAAGGAAATAATACAGCAAGAAAATAGATCCATTCTCCTCAGTTTATATTTTTTTCATTCATTGCTTCTCTAATCATTGTCAAGTCATTAACCAAATCAAAATAGTATATTTGCTGTTGTTTATACATACATGTCTGTGTAAATAATTATAATTTTTCAATCAATACACATTAGTATTATGCACTGATTTCAGTAAAAAGGAATAATATCTAAATTAATTAATAATTTACTTCAATTTCCAACTCCAATAATTTTTGGCTGAGGTTTTCAACTTGATTATGTTCATTACCTGTTAGTAATTGAAATATACTTATAGGTCATACTGTAAAAAACTGTTATCAGAAATTGCATTTATTGCTATTCTTTATGTTCAAAGTGCTACACTAAATGGCAGGGTAAAAAGAAATAACTGACCAGCAGGAAACTTAAAATTTACTAATTTAAGCAAAGCAAGTATAAAACTGACAATATGAGGTACCATAAACATGTGATTCACCTGCGGTGTTGAGAATAATAGGAGTACACAAAGTAGAAGTTAAGAATATTATGGTTTCACTTTATGATAGAAGAATTTCCAGATTTTTGTAGATTACTTTCTAGAAGCTAGATTAAGCATTAAAAGATAGAACTTGGGAGTTCTGGTCCAAGATGGTAACATAGGAAGACATTGAACTCACTCCCTCCATAGACAAACCAAATCTACACCTACTTATAGAGCAATTCTTCCCGAAGAAGAACTGAGAGCCAATTAAACAGTTACCACTATTTATGATTCCCCACTCCACCTTAGCTCATGCCAGCTCTTGATGACCTGGGCCACAGAAAAAAGCCACTACTATTTAAAAGAACAAATACTATATAATAGGTCAACCCCTAGAACTCCACCAAATGGTAAGGGAGCTGCTGAAACTCTCTCTGGGCTGGCAAGCACCATGGTTTAAATTCTTGTCTCCATCTTGATGGCATGGACAAAAGCCAGGATCCAGATACCCTAGCAAGCCTACTACCTCAATGACCCTGGGCCCCTAGCCTATACCAGGCCCAGCCATCCCATCAAGATAGCCCCAGTGCAGTGCACAATCAGAACACTCCTGGTCAGTGCTCACTAAATCCTTTGCCAAAGTGACGACACATGTGCAAAGCACTCCAGAACATTCCAGGCCCACATAATGTTGACTCCAAACAATTCACTAGGCACCCCTTGCATGGAGCACCTCAGAAACCCCTAGTCCATGCTACTTTGGCTCCAGGTACTCCATTAGGGCTTTGTTTACATGGCGTACACTGGGAAACCCTGGCTTACACTCTGCCTCACTTCCAGCCTCCCACCAAGGCTCCCCCTGTGTAAATCATTCTGGGATACCCAACTTGGACCAATTTCAGCTTTAGCCATCCTGCCAGAGTACCCCCCTACCCTGCATCCATTTCAGCTTTAACTATCCTGCTTGGGTGCTCTGTGTGGAGAGCCCCAGGACATCCCAGCTTGTACCAACTTTAGCTTCAGTCATCCATACTCCATGCCCCAATACAGTATATACCCACTTTATCTTCAGCTGTCCTGACAGGGCACTCTGTGTGGACAGCCGTAGGACCACCCTGGCCAACACCCATTTCAGTTTCAGAGAGTTCCCAGCACAGAATGCTCCAGGACCCATAGTACAGAAAAACCACAGCTCCAGCAAGCTAACCAAAGTCACCAGGCATGTGCAATCTACACAAGGGATAACAGTATGTAAGATCATTCCTTTAAATTTAGCAGTAACTGTTCCAACCAACTTATAGAAATAAAGAAAACCTAGCAAAAAAAGTCAAGCAAAATGAGGAGACAGATGGAATATGTTCCAAGTGAAGGAATAAATCAAAACCTCAGAAAAAGAACTAAATGAAACAAAGGAAAAATCTACTTGACAGAGTTCAAAATAATGGTCATAAAGATGTTCACTGGACTGGAGAGAAGAGTGGATGAACTCAGTGAGAACTTTAACATGAGATTCAATATATAAAAAAATCATCATTAGAGTTGAAGAATACCATAACTGAAATGAAAAATCCACTAGAGGGAATCAACAGTAGAATAGAAGGTGCATAAGTGATCTGAAAGACAGAGGAATAGAAAGTACCCAACCTGAACAGTGAAAAGAAGAAAAAATAATTGTAAGGAATAAGGATAGGTTAAGGAATACCTTGGATATCAAGCAAACATTCTCATTATAGGCATCTCAGAAGGAGAAGAGAGAGAAAGGGGTACAAAAGTTATTTGAAAAAAAAATAACTGAAAACCTTAATAACCTGGAGAAGGAAGCAGACATCCAGGTTCAGGAAGCAGAGTTCCAAACAAGATTAATCTAAGGAGGTTATCTATCAAAATACTAGAGAAGAACACAGGCAGCAACCTCTTTGACCTTAACCATAGCAAATTCTTACTAGACACATCTCCAGAAGCAAGGAAACAAAAGCAAAAATAAACTATGGGTACTTTATCAAGATAAAAATATTCTGCACAGTGAAGGAAACAATCAACAATACTAAAAGACAACCTATGGAATGAGAGAAGATATTTGCAAATGACATATCTGATAAAGGATTAGAATCCAAAATCTATAAAGAACTTATCAAACTCAACACCCTCGAAACAAGTAATCTAGTTAAGAAATGGGCAAAAGACATGAATAGACATTTTTCCAAAAAAGTTATCCAGATGGCGAACAGACACATGAAAAGATGCTCAACATCACTCATTATCAGGGAAATACAAATCAAAACCACAGTGAGATACCACCTCACATGTGTCAGAATGGCTAAAATTAACAGCACAGGAAACAACAGACGGCGAGGATGTGGAAATAGGGGAATCTTCTTTTACTCTTGATGGGAATACAAACTGGTGCAGCCACTGTGGTAAGCACTATGGAGGCTCCTCAAAAAGTTAAAAACAGAATTACCCTATGACCTACTAGATTTATCCAAAGAACACAAAAATACTGATTCAAAGGGACACATGCACCCTGATTTTAATAGCAACATTATCAACAATAGTCAAATTATGGAAAGAGCCCAAAAGAGAGGGAGGAGGGTAAAGCAAGCCATAAGAGACTCTAAACTATAGAGAAGAACAAACCAAAGTTGATGAGGGAGGTGGGTGGGGGACGGGCTAGATGGGTGATGTGCATTGAGGAGGGCACTTGTGATGAGCAATGAGTGTTTTATGTAAGTGATGAATTACTAAATTCTACACCTATAACCAATCTTACCATATGTTAATGAACTAGAATTTAAATAAAAATTGAAATAAAAAAGGAAAAAGACTAAAGATAGAGAGTTTTTAAAGCAGCAAGAGAGAAGCAACTAGTTATATACAAGGGAAGCCCCATAAAGCCATGAAATGATTTTTCAGCAGAAACTTTGCAGACCAGAAGAGAATGGCATGACACAATTCAAAGTGCTCAAAAGAAAAAACCTACAATCAAGAATACTCTATCCAGCAAGGTTATCATTCACAATTGAAGGTGAAATAAAGAATTTCTCAAAGAAAAAAAGGGTCATTATCACTAAAGTGGCCTTGCAATAAATGTTAAAAGAACTTCTCTAAGTGGAAAAGAAAGTGTCATAACTAGAAGTAAAAAAAAAAATCACAAAAGAAAAAAGAAGTCATGAGTAAAACCAAGCATACAGTAAGGGTAGTAGGGCAATCACTTATAAAGCTAGTTTGAAGGTTAAAAGAAAAAAGTAATACAGTTAAGTATATCTAAAAAATTAGTTAAGGGATACAAATAATAAAAAGATGTAATTATGATAACATATACATAAAACATGAAGGAAGAAATAAAGTTCTTTTAGAATGTATTCACACATAAATGACCATCAAATCAATATAGACTTCTATATACTTATAACGTTATATGTGAAACTCATGGTAACCACAAGCCAAAAACCTATGACACACACAAAATATAAAGAGAAAGAAAACCAATCATCACACTAAAGAAAGATATTGATTACAAAGGAGCAAGAGAAAAAGAAAGGAATAGAAAACTACAAAACCACTAGAAAATGCAAAAGCATATACCTATCAATAATTACTATAAGTGTAAAATGGCTTAATGTTCTCATCAAAAGACACACGGTGGTAGAATCAATAAAAATACAAGATCAATCCACTTACATGCTGCCTATCAAAGACTCACTTCAGACCTAAAGATACATACAGACTGAATGTGAAAGGATGAAAAAAGATACTTGAAGCAAATCAAAGTGAAAAAAAAATGGGGTAGCAATACTTATACCAAACAAAATAGACTTTAAAACAAAAACTGTAACAAAAGACATGGAAGGGACTACACAATGAAAAAGGGTTAATACAAGAGGATATAACAATTGTAAATATCTATGTAGCCAACATTGAAATACATGAAACAAAATATTAACATACAATGGGAGAAATTAACAGTAATAAAATAGTAGAGGTCTATAAAACACCACATATCAATCGATAGATTAGGCAGAAAATCAATAAGGAAATAGTGTCTTTGAATGACTTAACAGAAATATACAGATCATTCCATCCAAACAGAACTGAATACACATTCTTTTCAAGTGTACATGAAACATTTTCCAGGATGGGTGTCACATGTTAGGCCCCAAGACAAGGCTCAGTAAATTTAAAAGCATTGAAATCATTTCAAACTTTTTTTTAAGATTTTATTTATTTATTCATGAGAGACACATAGAGAGAAAGAGAGGCACAGACACAGGCAGAGGGAGAAGCAGGCTCCATTCAGGGATCCCAATGTGGGACTCTATTCCGGGTGTCCAGGAGCACACCGGGAAGCTGAAGGCGGGGCTAAACCACTGAGCCACCTAGGCTGCCCTCAAACATCTTTTTTGACCACAACAGCATGAAATTACAAAACAGTGACAAGAAAAAAAATAGAAAAACCCAAACACAAGGAGGCCAACCAACATGCTACTAACAATCAATAGGTCAATGAAGAAATCAAATAAAATATTAAAAAATATATGGGGCGCCAGAGTGGCTCAGTTGGTTAAGCAACAGGCTCTTGATTTTGGCTCAGGTCATGATCTCAGGGTCATGAGATAGGTCCTCAAATTGGGCTGCATGCTGGGCGTGGAGCCTACTTTGGATTCTCAGTCTCCCTCTGCCTCTGCCCCCCCCCCATTCACGCTTGCTCTCTCTCTTAAAAAAAAAATGGAGGGGAATAAAAATGAAAACACAGTAAGTCTAAATCTTTGATGCAGTGAAAACAGTTCTAGGCAGGACATTTAGAGTGATACAGGCCTGCCTCAAGAAACAAAAATAATCTCAAATAATCTAACCATACACCTAAAAGGACTAAAAAATAAGAACAAAGCTCAGAGTTAGTAGAAGGAAAAAAAATAATAAAGATAACAGCAGATATAAATGACTAAAAAATCAACAGAAAAATCAATGAAACTAAAAGTTATTTCTTTGAAAAAATAAACTAAATTGATAAACCTTTAGCCAGACTCATCAAAAGCAAAAAAAGAGTGGACCCAAATAAACAAAGTCTTAAAGCCAAGGAGTAACAGCTGACATTGAAGAAATATAGAGGATTATAAGAAACGACTACAAAAATTATATGTCAACAAGTGGACAATCTGGAAGACATGAATAAATTCCGAAAAATTGTAGAAACTTACAAAATTGAATCAGGAAGAAATAGAAAATCTAAACAGGTCAATTATAAGTAATGAAATTCAACAGGTAATCAAAAAACTTCCAACAAAAAAAATGCACATCCAGATTGAGTCACAGGTGAATTCTACCAAACATCTGAAGAAGAGTTAATGTATATTCTTTTCGAACTATTCCAAAATATAAAAGAAAAAGGAAAGCTTCTGAATATACTGTCTGAGGTCAACAATATCCTGATAACAAAACCAGACAAAAAAACTACAAAAAAGGAAAACTATAGGGCAAGATCCCTGATTAACACAGATGCATAACTCTCAAAAAATATTGGCAAACTGCATTCAACAATATATTAAAAGGATCATTCACTATAATAAAGTGGAGTTTATTCCAGAGATGTAAGGATGGTTCAATATTTGCAAATCACTTGGGACGCCTGAGTGACTCAGTGGTTTAGCGCCTCCCTTCTGCCCAGGGCGTGATCCTAGAGTCCCGGAATCAAGTTCTGCATCAGGCTCCCTGCATGGAGCCTGCTTCTCCCTCTGCCTGTGTCTCTGCCTCTCTGTCTCTCATGAATAATAAATTTTAAAAAATCTAAAAAAAAAAAAATGCAAATCACTCAACGTGATAAATCACATTAGCAAAATGAAAGATAAAAATGATATGATCATCTCAATAGATGCGCAAAAAGTATTTGATAAAATTCAACATACATTCGCTATGAAAACTCTTTAACAAAAATGAATTTAGAGGGAACATACCTCAACATTATAAAATCGATATATAACAAAACCCACAGATAACATCATACTCAATGGTGAAGAACTGAGAGCATTTCCTCTAAGATCAGGAACAAGACAAGACTGTCCACTCTAGCCACTTTTTAACATAGTACTGGAAGTCCTAGCTGTAGCAATCAGACAAGAAGAAGAAATAAAACACACCCAAATTTGGAAGGGAGAAGTAAAACTGTCACTATTTGTAGATGCCATGATACTATGCATAGAAAATCCTAAGCCTCCAAGAAAAATATATATTAGAAGTAATAAATGAATTCAATAATGTCACAGGACACAAAATTAATATATCAATATCTTTTTCATTTCTATACACAAATAATGAAGTAGAAAAATAAATTTTAAAAAATCCCATTTAAATTGGACTGGAAAGTATGAAATACCTAGGAATAAATGTAGCCAAGGAAGTGAAAGGCCTATGCTCTGAAAACTAACAGATTATGAAAGAAATTGAAGATGACACAAACAAATGTAAAGATATTCCATGCTCGTGGATAGAAAGCATTTCATTAAATGTCCAAACTACTCAAAGCAATTTGACAAATTCAATACGATCCCTATAAAAATGCCAAGAGCATTTTTTACAAACTAGAACAAACAATCCTAAAATTTGTATGGGCCTACAAAAGACCCTAAATTGCCAAAACAATCTTGAGAAGGAAAAACAAAGCTGGAGGTATCAGAATTCCAGATTTCAAGACTTACTACAAAGGTGTAATAATCAAAATAGTACAGAACTGGCACAAAAATAGACACATGGTCCAACAGAACAGAACTGAATGCCTAGAGATAAACCCATGCTTATATGGTCAATTAATCTATGACAAAGGAGTCAAGAATATCCAGTGGGAAAAAGATGGTCTCCAAGAAAATATTAAGCGGGGCAAGATGGCAGGAGAGTAGGATCCCCAAGGCACTTATCCCCACCAACTTACCTAAATAACTTTCAAATCATCCTGAAAACCTATGAATTCAGCCTGAGATTTAAAGAGAGAACTGGAACACTACAGAGAGAAGAGTTCGCACTCCTAACAAGGTAAGAAGACAGAAAAAAAATAAAAAATAAAGAATCTAGTGAGGGAGGGGCCCCCGCGAGGAGCCAGGCTAAGGCCAGGCAGCAAGAACCTCCAGGACAGGAAAGCCCAGTCCAGGAGAAGCAGGAAATTTTACAATCTTCCAGGACGGAAATGCGCTCACAGGGAACTCGGGCAGGATCCCAGGAGGGGCAGTGGAGCCTCCTGGCTCCCGGGGTCACTAACAGAGGAAGTGCGCCCCAGGGGAGAGCTCGCCACACACCTTGAGCGACTGCAGTAAAGGGCTGGAGCACGCGCCTGGAGGGGCCTCGGGAGCAGCTCAGGCGTCGGCTCCCCGCGGAGGGGGCTGCACTACCCCGGGAACGCAATTCCAGCGGCACAGGCCCCAGATCCCAGGCGCCGGGGGACACAGCCCAGGATCCTGCACACCCCCTGGGACAGGCGAAGGCTGGGAGGGCCCAGGACAGCGAGGACGCTCCTGCCACAGGGTGCCCCCGAGCTGTGCCCATCAGCGTCTCCCCCACCCAGAGCATCCAGGCCAGTGTAGACTGGAAGCTGCAGTAGTTACTGTGGGAGCTGACTCCAGAGCTAGAGAGCTGGCCGCCGCCAGTGGGATTGTTCCTCCTGTTGTCACCCTGTGCCTGGGAGAGTGGGGCCACCAGGGAACAGAGGCCTCACAGGATAAACAGCTCCCACTGAGCCGTGCACCTGGCAGGGGGTGGGGCAGCTCCCCCAGGTGCACATACCTGAGAATCAGCACAGCAGGTCCCTCCCACAGAAGACCAGCTGGAAGGACAGAGGAAGAGCAAGTCCTTGACCGAGAAGCGCTGGAAAGCTCCAGAGGAAGTCGAGGTATCAAGGTATTTACAGTATATAGAACCAGAGGATACCCCACCTTTTTTTTTGTTGTTGTTCTTTGTTTTTTTGTGGGTTGTTTGCTTTTTTTTCTCTTTTTTCTCCCTTCCTTTTTCCAGTACAACTTGTTTTTAGCCACTCTGCACTGAGCAAAATGACAAGAAAGAACTCACCACAAAGGAAAGAATCAGAAATAGTACTCTCTCTCACAGAGTTACAGAATTTGGGTTAAAATTCGATGTCAGAAAGCCAATTCAGAAGCACAATTATAAAGCTACTGGTGGCTCTGGAAAAAAGCATAAAGGATTCAAGAGACTTCATGACTGCAAAGTTTAGATCTAATCAGGCCAAAATTAAAAATCAATTAAATGAGATGCAATCCAAACTGCAGGTCCTAACGACTAGGGTTAATGAGGTAGAAGAATGAGTGACTGACATAGAAGACAAGTTGATGGCAAGGAAGGAAGCTGAAGAAACAAAAAGAAAAACAAAAGATCATGAGGAAAGGTTAAGGGATATGAATGACAGCCTCAGAAGGAAAAATCTACGTTTAATTGGGGTTCCAGAGGATGCGGAAAGGGAGAGAGGACCAGAAAGCATATTTGAACAAATCATAGCTGAGAACTTCTAACTTGGGGAGGGAAAAAGGCATTCAGATCCAGGGGATAGAGAGATCCCCCTTTAAAATAATAAAAACCGTTCAACACCCTAACATTTAATAGTGAAGCTTGCAAATTCCAAAGATAAAGAGAAGATCCTTAAAGCAGCAAGAGACAGGAAATCCCTAACTTTTATGGGGACAAGTATTAGGTTAACAGCAGACCTCTCCACAGAGACCTGGCAGGCCAGAAAGGGCTGGCAGGATATATTCAGGGTCCTAAATGAGAAGAACATGCAGCCAAGAATACTCTAGTCAGCAAGGCTCTCATTCAGAATAGAAGGAGAGATAAAGAGTTTCCAAGATAGGCAGAAACTGAAAGAATATGTGACCACCAAACCAGTTCTGCAAGAAATATTAAGGGGGACTCTGCAAAAGAAAGAGGAAGTCCAAAGAAATAGTCCACAAAAACAGGGACTGAATAGGTATTATGATGACACTAAATTCATATCTTTCAATAGTAACTCTGAACATGAATAGGCTTAATGATCCCATCAAAAGGCACAAGGTTTCAGACTGGATAAAAAAGTAAGACCCATCTATTTGCTGTCTACAAGAGACTCATTTTAGACCTAAGGACACTTCAAGTCTGAAAATGAAAGGATGGAGAACCATTTACCATTCAAATGGTCCTCATAAGAAAGCAGGGGTAGCAATCCTCATATCAGATAAATTCAAGTTTATCCCAAAGACTAGCAAGAGATGAAGAGGGACATTATATCATACTTAACGGATCTATCCAACAAGAGGACCTAACAATCATGAATATTTATGCCCCTAATGTGGGAGCTGCATGTATATCAATCAATTAATAACCAAAGTTAAGACATACTTAGATAATAACACACTAATACTGGGAGACTTCGATACGGCGCTTTCTGTAATTGACAGATATTCTAGGCACAACATCTTCAAAGAAACAAGAACTTTAAATGATATACTGGACCAGACGGATTTCACCGATATTTACAGAACTTTACATCCAAACGCAACTGAATACACATTCTTCTCAAGTGCACATGGAACTTTCTCCAGAATAGACCACATACTGGGTCACAAATCAGGTCTTAACCGATACCAAAATATTGGGATTGTCCTCTGCATATTTTCAGACCATAATGCTTTGAAACTAGAAATAAAATCACAAGAAAAATTTGTAAGAAATTCAAACAGGTGGAGGTTAATAAAGACCATCCTGCTAAAAGATGAAAGGGTCAGCCAGGAAATTAGAGAAGAATTAAAAAGATTCATGGAAACTAATGAGAATGAAGAGACAACCATTCAAAATCTTTGGAATACAGCAAAAGCAGTCCTGAGAGGGAAATACATTGTAATAAAAGCATCCCTCAAAAAACTGGAAAAAAACCTCAAATATACAAACTAACCTTGCACCTAAAGGAAATGGAGAAAGAACAGCAAATAAAACCTATACCCAGCAGAAGAAGAGAGTTAATAAAGATTCGAGCAGAACTCAATGAAATAGAGACCAGAAGAACTATCGAACAGATCAACAAAACCAGGAATTGGTTCTTTGAAAGAATTAATAAGATAGATAAACCATTAGCCTACCTTATTAAAACAAAAGAGAAAAGACTCAAATTAATAAAATCATGAATGAAAAAGGAGAGATCACCACCAATACCAAGGAAATACAAACGATTTTAAAAACATATTATGAGCAGCTTTACACCAATAAATTAGGCAATCTAGAAGAAATGGACGCATTTCTGGAAAGCCCCACAAACTACCAAAACTGGAACAGGAAGAAATAGAAAACCTGAACAGGCCAATAACCAGGGCGGAAATTGAAGAGGTCGTCAAAAACCTCTCAAGACACAAAAGTCCAGGGCAGATAGCTTCCCAGGAGAATTCTATCAAACGTTTAAAGAAGAAACAATACCTATTCTACTAAAGCTGTTTGGAAAGATAGAAAGAGATGGAAAGAGAAAGACCCCCCAAAAAAAGGAGAATTATAGACCAATATCCCTGATGAACACAGATGCAAAAATTCTCAACAAGATACTAGCCAATAGGATCCAACAGTACATTAAGAAGATTATTCACCATGACCAAGTAGGATTTATCCCCGGGATGCAAGGGTGGTTCAACACTGGTAAAGCAATCAACCTGATAGATCATATCAACAAGAGAAAAAACAAGAACCATATGATCCTCTCATTAGATGCAGAGAAAGCATTTGACAAAATACAGCATCCATTCCTGATCAAAACTCTCCAGACTGTAGGGATAGAGGGAACATTCCTCATTATCTTAAAAGCCATCTACAAAAAGCCCACAACAAATATCATTCTCAATGGGGAAACACTGGGAGCCTTTCCCCTAAGATCAGGAACACAACAGGGATGTCCACTTTCACCACTGCTATTCAACATAGTACTAGAAGTCCTAGCCTCAGCAATCAGGCAACAAAAAGAAATGAAAGGCATTCAAATTGGCAAAGAAGAAGTAAAACTCTCCCTCTTTGCAGATGACATGATACTGTACCTAGAAAACCTGAAAGACTCCACCCCAAGATTGCTAGAACTCATACAGCAATTTGGCAGTGTGGCAGGATACAAAATCAATGCCCAGAAGTCAGTGGCATTTCTATACACTAACAATGAGACTTGCTAAAAGACAAAAGGAGGAATTTTTAGATAAAGGAAAGCTGAGTGAAATGTTAAATGATGTTCCTATAATCCTCAAGAACAAATGAAATTATAAAAATTCATAAATATAAAATTATATTAAGATAAATTATAAATTAAAAAAAGAATATTTTCCTTAATTCTAACAATGTATTTAAAAGTAATACATATAACTATTGTAAAAGTAAACATATATATATGATTGTGAAGCTTCTCCATTTTTTTGTGAAGTGCTACAATGTTAACTGCAATAGACTGAAAAGTTAGGGGAAAAGAAGGTCTGAAGATAAAATGCCTATATGTAAATTAAAATTATATTCTAATAAAAACTTTCAAATAACCCAGAAGGCACAAAGGGGAGAATAAAAGAACACCACCACAAAAGTTTGGACCAACAGAAAACAAATAGTAACTTGGTATACCTAAATTCAATTCCATCAGTAGTTACATTGATATTAATAGACTGAACACTTCAACTAAATGATATAAAACTGAATAAAAGAAACCCAAATATACGCTCTCTATAAAGACATATGGATGCCTAATAAGCCTCAAAAATACATGAAACCAAAAAGGACAGAAATAAAGTGAAAAGTATATAATTCTATATTTTTTAGTAAATTTTAATGCCACTCTCAGAAATTGATAGCACTGGTCAAACATTAGTAAATGCAGAGGATCTGATTAATGCTTATAAACAACTTTGACCTCCTTGATTTTTAAAGTATATAGAGCAGAAAGGAACAGAATTACAAGGAAAATCCAGTATAATAGTTTAACTTACCTCTCTCAAAACTGAAAAATCAAACAACAAAAACTAAGAAAAGGTTTATAGTGCAAAAACCCCCACAATTTCAAGTTGGACCTTTTTGTAACAGGAAATGTACATTATTTTCAAGCATACTTGGAACGTTATGTAATTAATTGTGTATGTCTAATTATAAAGTAAATCACAGTAAATTTTGTAGAACTAGTACCATGCCACAGTCTCTGACTACAATTAATTTAAAAATCTATAACAAAACATATTTTTAGAAATTAAATAACAAATATCTAACTCATAGGTCAAAGGAAAATTTTTATAGAAATTAGAAAATAAGCTGAATATTAATGAAAATTACATATTTTTAATAAAATTAAAATAAAAACTATAGGATACAGTTAAAGTACTACTTAGAGAAATTAAATAAAAATAGTTGAAATTAAATCTAACAGATGAAACTGAAGAATATGTCAAAATCACTGATGTTTGCTTCAAATCGTGGTGAGGCAGCAGGAATTTAACTTGATCTATATGTTATGAGACACAGATGCTGATGTTTTCAGCAACCTGTGAACAGAATTTCATCTCTTTCAACAGGAAAATAGAATGACAGTTGACCCTTGAACAGCATGGGTTCGAACTGTGTGGGTTCACTTATACAAAGAGTTTTTAAAATTTGTATTCAAATTCCAGTTAGTTAACACACACTGTAATATTAGTTTCAGGTGGCTTGAAATATTAGTTTCAAGCCACTCTGGAAAATAGTATGGAGTTTCCTCAAAAAATTAAAAATGGAACTATTCTATGATCCAGCAATTGCACTACTTGGTATTTAGTCAAAGAATACAAAAACACTAATTCAAAGGAATAGGTTTTTAAAAAATAAGTATAGTATTATAAATGTATTTTTTTCTTCCTATGATTTTGTTTTCTTTTTAAAAAAAAATCTATTCATGAGAGACAGAGAGAGAGAGAGGCAGAGACATAGGCAGAGGGAGAAGCAGGCTCTCTTCGGGGAGCCTGATGTGGGGAATCAGTCCCTGGACTCTGGGATCACGCCCTGAGCCAAAGGCAGATGCTTAACCACTGAGCCACCCAGGCATCCCTTCCTATGATTTCCTTAACATTTTCTTTTCTCTAGCTTACTTTAAGAATACTGTATATGATATATATATGTATATATAAAACATACAAAATATGTATTAAATGACTGTGTTTATCAGTAAGGCTTCCAATCAACAGCAGGCCATAAATAGATAAGTTTTAGAGGAGTCAAAAGTTTTATGAGGATTTTCAACTGCACAGGGATCAGTGCCCCATCCCCCATATGGTTCAAGGGTCAACTACATAGACAACAACTCAATGTGAAAAATATGGATATGGTGAAACATGAAAGTACCAAATATCCAATCGAGCCAAAAAGAACTTGTATAGAAGTTGACTGTTGAGATGAATAGAAGTAGAAAATTTTTAAGTAACTCATATTACATATATACAAATAAAAGGCATAAGGAATGGGGGTAGGGGGTGTGGAAAGGAAGTAAACTCATCATAGAAACAAATAATTCTACCTGAGTGGGATGTATAGCAACACCTATTGCAAGGTTTCCATAATGGTGATCTTTAAATGGAAGCATCTCAAACTAAATGCATGAATGTAAAATAACCTTTAAGCTGCTAGGTTAAATGCTGTAATAATTTAATCATTTGAAGATGGAGCATGCAACTGTGGTGCAAAAAAGGGCAGACTAACACAATATGGAATAATTCCATATTTATATCACCAGTTTTAAAAATTATGACTAATTTTTTTTTAATGTGACACTATAATAAATGCTCAGAAACTATAAAATAGAATGTGTTTCATTAACTGCCAGGTTTTGACCCCTCTATTCCTAGAACAACCAATGATATAAGGTAAGTATGGAACTCATATCACCACCAGTATTCTCAGAAATAATATGATCTTCTGAATAAAAGATCTAATTATTTATTCATTTGAACTTTTTATTCTGCCCAGTTAGGGAGACAGGTAGAACATAAACCTCAAATATTTTCTTTTGATAAGGAAGATAGTAAGAAAGACAATCTACAATAAAAACCAAATTTCTCATATTTAGTGAAATCAAATGGAAGAAATTGAAATAAATGAGAGAATCTAGAAAATGACAAACTATAAAGCAGTATACAAAGTATGAAAATGAGATCTAATAATGTCATCCTCACTGCCTCCTTAACCCTTAAGACTGGCCAAATTTCCTACATTATATCCTCTGCTTCAGATACATCAACTATCCATTATCCTATTTTTGGTTGGAAAGGTCTTTATATAAGTATCACAAAGTAGGAAAGTAGATAAATAGGGAGAGGAAAAGTATGGAAAGTTTGAGGTATAATGTTGGGAACTGAAGAAGACATAAAGAGGTCTTTAGAATCAGAAGATACATCTTATCACTTTCTTCCAAACTCACTGATACCACATGTCCTACTTCAAATCAAGGCACTTTCTCTAAAGTTAATTTCTTTGAAAGCATACACCTTACCATGTGGAATTGTGGTCTGGAAAGGACGACTTGGGCTTTTCAGGTTCCATAAGGTCAAGCTACCATCGGAATGGCTGCACATGAACTGTTTGCCCTCATGATGCCAATCAATTGAATGAATAGCCTAATGAAATAGCAATTAAAAACAAGTAGAGGGGGAAAAAGTTTAATATTATAGCATTCTATATTCCAAAGGGAAAATATTCCTAGATAAAATTATTATAACAATACTTAAGAAATATACATAATTTTTCTGACCCATATCATACTATCTTCCATTTCATTTGTAGGCTTACAGAAGACTACAAAAATTAATCTCCTGAAATAGAGAAAAGTTAATTAAATATATTTCATAATATCATTATAGCCGAGAATTTTTGTTGTAAATTCTATATCCTCTCTGTATCCTATACATTCCTTTGAAAAATTATTTACACAGAAGTAAAAGCAAGGCTATCAGAAGATAACTTCTGGAAAGGTAGAGGCCTATTCCACTTAAAGTAGCCAATTTAAATAATATTTTACATTAAGAGCTACCATCTGAGAGCTTACTATATGCCAGACCCCTTGGCAAACTATTTATATTAAATCTATTAATTTTATAAAGCAGGTATTATTTTTCCAATTTGCACATAGTGAAATATGCCTACAGAAGCTGATATACATGCTTAGGTCACACAGTTCAAAGCCAAGGTCTATCTAACTACAGAACCCATATTCTCAATCATTTTACCATATTGCCTCTAATATACACTATTTAAATTAACTTGGCAATATAGAGTTTAAGCAAGAAGGGTTCAAATTTTTTTAATTTATAAGTTTATTCTGAAGATGTGAATTACGTAAAATTAAAAATTAATTATTCCATTTTCATATATTGTTTTATTCCCAGTGGTAGCACAGTGCCTGACATAGAGTAGATACTCAATATCTCTTGAATGAATAATTAATATTGTCACATATTTCCACACCCTGGCATTCTTTGTAAATCATAAAGTTTACATGGGCTTTGGGTAAAGTGCTAAACACAAAGAGAGAAGCTCTAGTAGACATAAACCTGAACAAATGTATACAACATTATCCTTTACTTAAAGGGACTTTCAAAACTGCAAGATAGAGAAAATGGAAATAAATGAATATTAATAATAGCTATTGTTTGGGACTTTTAACATTTAGTTTTATATAGAAAACTAAATTATATGTATATATATATACTACATACTAAACTAAGGTTTATGTGTTTAAAACTATTGTTTTCTAAATAATAAGTATTATTAGAGTTACAGATAATTGATAGCTAGAATAATCATTAGACATAACATAAAGGATGTAGAATGTGAGCTGTACCTCAAGATAAGTAAGATTTAATTAAATAAAAAAGATAACATGAAACTCTAGACTTAGGTGATTTCTCTCACTCTGCTCTTTGTTACTAGGTAAAGACTTTTTTTTTTTTTTTGTGCCAGAGTTCAATAGAGACAGAGGAAACACTCATCATCTCCTTTGCTTATTCTCATTTTTGTAGGTGGCTCAAGGGAAATGCCATTTCAGGCCTCTTGTGTTAACTTGAATCTCAGTCAATTTAAAGTTCTCTCAGACTGCTTTGCTACGAACAGTGTGGGCAGCCCTAAGCCTTCTTCCTGTCTTACTGAATTTCTACCTACTAGGGAAGACAAATAGAAAAAGAACAGCTACAACAAAAGAGCAAAATAAGTAAGTACCATAAGTATGCTTATTGTACAAAAGAGTAGGCATATAAAACCAGCTTGTTATTAGAGACTGTCAAATAGTGCATTACTAAAGAGCTGGCATTTGAATGGATTTAGTGGATAAGTATCCAATTCTATTAACTTCATCATACCTGACTCCTTTCTTTAAAAAGTACTTTAAGGGTTTACTAAAAACAAAACAAAACAAGAAAACAACAACAAAAAAATTACAACCAATTCAAGAAGAATTTTAAAAGATAGAAAACAGGGGATCCCTGGGTGGCGCAGTGGTTTGGCGCCTGCCTTTGGCCCAGGGCGGGATCCTGGAGACCTTGGATCGAATCCCACTTCGGGCTCCCGGTGCATGGAGCCTGCTTCTCCCTCTGCCTGTGTCTCTGGCTCTGTCTCTGCCTGTGTCTCTGGCTCTGTCTCTCCTTCTATCTCTCAAGAATAAATAAATAAATAAAATCTTTAAAAAAAATAAATAAAAGATAGAAAACAAAATATGGAAGATAAAGCACTAGCTAGTTTGGTCAACTCAGTGGATGTGATTGTTTCTCCAAAACAGAAGAGAAAGGAAACTCAAAAAGTTGGATATCCATATGAAAAAAAGGAAAAACAGCAGCTACTCAAGGAATTAAAAGTTTATCCTTATGTCAAACTCTGAGGGTTTTTTCTGTGAGAGATTATTTAGAAATATTGATATAATAAAACAAAAATTTCACAGCAAATATGTAAATTCATATAGTTATTTCTAAAAATTATCCTGGATTTACAAATCTTTCAATTCATCCATGGCTATTCAAGGGGCTACTTAGTAGTCCAAATAGTTTATAGTGGCTAAAAAGGAAATTGGATTTTGATATGCAAGAGAGGAAAGAAGGGAGTTCATGATAAGGAATTAGCTGGAGCAAACACTTGAAGGTAGGAAATAAATGATATGTTTAGGAGACAGTAATATGTCTGAGTTGTGAGGAGTGTGTAGAAGGATACACTGAATTAAACTTAAGAAAAGATAACATCAGGGCCTTGAATCTCATGTAAAGGAATAAAGACTTTGTATTGTTGATAATTGGGAGCCATTCAAAGGTTCTGCGGTAAAGAGTTACATGATCTGTCTTAAAACGATACTCTTACTAGTGACAGATATACTGAAAAGGTAAGATATCAGAGTAGTGCAGAGTAATCTTTGCATTACTCTGATATGAGGTAGAAAGACACAGACAGAGGAAGAAACTATTTTAAGAAGGACGGCCTGGGGATCTCTGGGTGGCTCAGTGGTTTAGCGCCTGCCTTTGGCCCAGGGCGTCATCCTGGAGACCCAGGATCGAGTCCCACGTCGGGCTTCCTGCATGGAGCCTGCTTCTCCCTCTGCCTGTGTCTCTGCCTCTCACTCTCTCTATGTGTCTCTCATGAATAAATAAATAAAATCTTAAAAAAAAAAAGGAGGGCCTGATGTAAAGCCAAATGGTACTCTACTTAAACATTGCTAATGCTTATTTAAACACTTAATTGAAAAATTACTTTTGTTCACTTTTTAAGGTTAGAAGTCTTCCTTCTATACTGTTTTAGGCCATAAAAAAAAAAAACTAGCTGATTTAGCATATTCCTCTGGATTTCCTTTTTAGATGGCCTACTCTATTTCCAACTGACTACTCAGATAATATTTGTACTCTTATCTAGTTACTAGTCTTGAGAGAGGGAGCAATATCGAATCTTATCTTTATATTTTGTACATTTAATAAAAGGAAAATGTAGCTTAACTCCCTAGGGCCTTCTTTCCTCATGATTCAAGATGCCCTAGAAGTTGATCATAAAGAGCATAATTATATGACATTACCTGACAAAGTATTTTTCACCAATCATGACCCAGTAGCTATATCATTTACCACTGAACTCTTTGTCACTATGACAATTACCTTGTATATATGATAAAATCTTAGTTTGCCAGAACTACTAAGAAATGAATTGGGGGGTAGTTATGAGTATAGTTATGACATAGCCAAAGACTTATACGTTTAAGCACCAAAACTTAAACATTCAACTGTTACAAGGGGATGGGTGATAGCATACAAAGAAATGTGGTTTTTTAAAATTTCCTTTCTATTTATATCAGTGTTGCTTTAAATTCTTCTGCATTTTCCCCATGTAAGTGCAGGTAATACCAGATAATGAATATTGACCTGTATTTTCTATCTCTCCCTACTCTACCATTTTTTAAAATTGAATAGAGAGCTTACATGATCACCTTTATTCCCACAACTACAAGAGGTAATTACCCTTTTTTTTTACTTTTTTGTCCCAGCTTATCTTCACATTAGCTTCTTCTGAAGGGGGGAAATCATTAACGGCCTAGAATTAATCTTTGAACAACTAAAGTATCAATTCAAAGACTATATGCTGATAGATAGCAATTCATTGCTTTCTCTAAATGAAAGCCAAATTAAATCTCAGCTATGTACAATAAAACTCACTTTAAGACCTTACTGACCCTTATTATTAAATATTACCATTTACAAAATCAATCTTTATTCTGAGAAGGCAAGTATTACATGATAAGGCCTTTCAAACTGACCTCTTAAATTATCTGCCACAGAAAAGGAATTTCTGAATAGCGTATTTAGAGATCTTAAGGACAATGAGGCAAGACATGACTTAATGTAATCTAATGGAAGGAAAAGGATAGGTAATATAAGATGCCAAAAAGGGACCCAAAACAGTTAGTCAAGGCAGAATTCTCATTCAGGAGAACAACTCAGAGTTGGAACTTGGGCGAATGCCAACAGGCAATATGAGACACTGAGTCAGAACCAGTTACTCAATGATAAAAATATTGGCAATGTACAAAGCTTACAAGTAGAAGGCACAAAGTCATCATACTCTTAATATATTTCAGTAGAGTCACTTACCTCATCATAATAAACTCTCAGGTCCGCTTTTTTAGATTTCAAGTCCCAGAATACTACAGTACCATTTTCATAACCTATCAGCAGCTGGAAAACATTAGAATAATCATTTTTGTAATTCTAACATTAATTTTAACTTGCTTGAAATAAAGTTTAATGTTAATACAATTAAGTAAAATCATACTATGTGATACGATTTTACTTAGAATGCCAATTTTTCCAAAACCTGAATATAGATTTCCTACATTTAAGAAAAATGCCAAATAAACTCTACTTCAATAAATGTTTACCAATGAAATCGTCCTCATTCCCAATTTCCAAGAGAAGTTGAAGATACATGTATATAAAAATAAGAACATAAAAATAAATAAGAAAATTGGAACAAAAGAAAAATGGGAGAGAAGTAAAGGATGAAATGGCATAAGTTTAATCATAATGCATATGACATACAGCCCTATGCACTTGAAAACTATGGCCACAAATTTGGCTTCTAATTTCTTTGTATCAAATCCTGTTTTCTCTTTGACTTATGTCAGTATTTTAAACTGGTGATTTATGAAGTCTCAGAAGTTCACAAAGTTATTCTAGAGATTCACATCATTAAACATGGTGGATATTTACTTATAAATCAACAAATAAGACAACAAAATACATGTTTTCATTTTAAAATAGTTTGAGAGTAGATAGTATTCAAGACTCATTCACTTAAATACTGCTAGCCATGCTGATGGTTTTTTAATCACTCTGAATTTTTATTTGTATATTTTGTTATATTTTGTTAAATTTATTCTATCATTAGTTTAAGAAAAGACAGGATAAAAATAGAGCAGTGTTCAAATAATATTTCCCACAAATCTGCCTTAAGATGATTTTTTTGAAACCCATCAGTAGTTATTTCTGATACAAATTCTTATACATTGCATAAAAATGTTTCAATAATTTCAAAACATCAGTGATATAAATAGAAAATAGAGTAGTAGACATAAGCTACTCCTGTACAGCATCCTAAGACCTAGTCACCTACCTTAATATCTTAGAACACAAAAAAATGACAAAAATAAGTGGGCCACTTTTAACAGGAAATTTAAAAATTTCAAATAACAGTTCATGAATCAATGTATATTTTTGAAGCTATACCATATTTAAAGGATTTAGTTTTATTATTTTTTAATTAATATTTTAATTTGAGTATAGTTGGTCCAGAATGTTATGTTAGTTTCAGGTGCAGAACTTAGTGACTCAAATTCTCTATATCTTATGCTATGCTCACCACAAGTGTAGCCACTCACCATACAAATCTATTATAGTATCATTGACTATATTCTCTATACTGTGCCTTTTATTCCTGGGACTTCTTTATTCCATAACTGGAAGCCTGGATCTCCTACTCCTCTTCACTCATTTTGCCCATTCCCTACCTCTCTCCCCTCTGGTAACCATCAGGTTTTTTTTTATTCTGTACTTATAGATTCTGGTTTTTTGTCTATTCATTTGTTTATTTTAGATTCCACATATGAGTAAAGTCAGTAAAGTCATGTTTGTCTTTCTTATTCTGATGAATTTCACTTAGCATAATACCCTCTAAGTCTATCCATACTGTCACAAATATAACAATTTCCTCCTTATGACTGCATAATATTCTATTGTGTATATACACCAAATCTTCCTTATCCTTTTGTCTATTCATGGACACTTAGGTTGCTTCCATATTGGCTATTGCAGTCAGTAATACTGCAATAAACATAGGGGTACATATATCTTTTTGAATTAGTGTTTTTGTTTTCTTTGGGTAAATGCCTAGTGGTAGAATTATTGGGTTATATGGTATTCCTATAATGGGTATTCTCCCATTCAGTAGGTATTACAACCTACTGAATGGGAGAAGATTTTTGCAAATGATATATCTGATAAGGGGCTAATATCCAAAATATATAAAGAATTTATACAACTCAACACCAAAAAATAATCTGACTAAGGGGTGCCTGGGTGGCTCAGTCGGTTGGTTAATTATCTGCCTTCAGCTCAGGTCATAATCTTAGGGTCCTGGCATCAAACCCAGAATTGGTCAATGGGTAACTCTCCTCCCTCTCCCTCTGCCTCTTCCCTCTGCTCATGCTGCTTTCTCTCTCTCTCAAATAAATACAATTCCTTCTAAAGAACACAGCAATCTGATTAAAAATGGGCAGATCTAAATAGACATTTTCCAAAAAAAGATATATAGATGGCCAACAGACACATAAGATACACAACATCACTAATCATCAGGGAAATGCAAATCAAAACCACAATGAGACATCACCTTACACCTGTCAGATAGCTAAAATTAAAGAAAAAGTTTCATTATTAAATCACATATAATAAATTTGAAAACTGATTGGACAAAAAAATTGAGCTTCTTTACATACAAAATTAAATGGCATAGTGACTTGCTAAATTAAAAAAGTTAAAGAGTGAACTTTAAAAATATTTGTTAAAATGTATGTAACATCATAAACACTAAGATGCATTTTAACATTAAATCAGCTCTTTTTAAATACTAGAGAAAATGATATATCATTAAACCAATTCCTATGGAATCCAGGGAAAGATTTGTGGGTCTAAAAAGTTTGGAAAATCTCATTTAGCAGGAGATTGAATAATATAACCTTTCAAAATTTAAGCCCTAAGATGTAATGAAATCATTATCTAAAATGCTATTATATTTTTTTCATAGATACATCTGAATGGTAGAAGTTGTGTTGTTTATAAAACATTCCTAGCAATAGCCACAGTAAATCACAAAATATAAACTGCCTAACCTTAAAATGTCATACATTATTCAGATACTTATACACCATTATGATATATGAAGTATGAAAAAATATTAGAATCAATAAGAAAATTGAGAAAGAGAAAAGCAGCTCCTAATATCCAGCAGACATCTGACAAGATCACTCTGTGACCACGATAAAGACAAAAACAAGATCACTCTGCAATCATGTCTAACCATACCAAAACATGAATATCACTGAGGTCACAAAAATATATATTACATATATTTTTAAATAATTATATATTTTATATAATATATACATATAAATTTAAAAATTTATCTCTCACAATAGAATTTAAGTAATGTGATGAATGTTAGGTACAAAGAAGTAAGGTGCTTTCCTGATTACTATATCATTAGGACCTGGAATATTAACTGAAGAAAATAGTTATCTGATAAATATCTGTTAATTATTAAATACCACAAAATCAAAATCACAGATACTATATTCCCTAGCAACTATGAAATAAAATTTGAAATCATTAACAAAAATATTTTGGAAACTAAAACACATACTTCTAAGTAATTATGGTCAAAGAAGAAAATATAATGAAAGGTATGAAATAGAATTGAACAAAAATGCCTTATAATAAAACTTGTGAGATAAAGATTTAGCTTCATCAAGAGGGAAATTTATTGTTTTATAACTGCGTATGAAAATAAAAATTTCACATTTTTTACTGACATAAAAATTTGACTTTAGAAGCCAAGGAAAAAAGAGGAATTTTAAAGAAATGGGAAAAAAAGAGGAGTGCCTGGGTGGCTTAGCCATTTAAGAGTCCAACTCTTAGTTTTAGTTTAGGTCATGGTCTCAGGGTGGTAAGACTGAGCCCTACACCGGGCTTTGTGCTCAGCTGGGAGTCTGCTTGAGATTCTCGCTCTCCCTCTGCCCCTTCTTCCTGCTTGTGTGCTCTCTAATAAAACAAAATAAAATCTTTAAAAAGGAAAAAAAAAGATGGAAAAAAAAATAGTCACCTTATCCAAGAGTGAAGTAGATCTCTCACTTATTCAAATATACTTTTATATCTTTCAGGAAGTTTGATAGTTTTCCATATACAGATTTTCTTCTTAATTTTATAGCTTATTATTTTGAATTTTTTTGGTTGCTATTTTATATTAGATCTTCTTTTCATTACATCTTCTGACAGGATATTGTTTCTACATTGGATTTTATTATGTTACCTTATAAATTTTTTATTATTTATATTCATTTTATTTTTTTAATATTCATTTTAATATTGATTTTATTAAGCATTCCAGGCACACTATCATATAATCAAAAAGAGATATTCACTTCTTCCTTTCCAATTTTTATGCCTCTAATTATTCACATTTGTCTTAACTAAAACATCATATAGTGTTAAAAATAGGGACAAGGTGAGCATCCTCACTTTCTTTCTGACTTTAGTGCCAATACCTCTAGGTTTTCCTACTAAGTTGGATCCTGGATTCCCTATATATTTATCATAAGTAGCTAATAGAGTATGAATTGATTCATTTCTAAACTAAATTTATTTAATTAGAAATAGATGTTTAATTATTTGCTTTTGTTTCCTTTCCCTCTAGAGACATTTCTAGTAAGAAGCTGGTATGGCAAAGGCCAAAAAGGTTGTTATTTGTGTTCTCTTCTAGGATTTTTAAGGTTTCCTGTCTCACACTTAGGTCTTCATCCATTTTGAATTTATTTTTGTTGTGTCTGGCTTAAGAAAGTGGTCCAATTTCATTCTTCTGCAGGTTGCTGTCCAGTTTTCCCAACACCATTTGTCAGAGACTTTCTTTTTTCCATTGAATACTCTTTCCAGCTTTGTTGAAGATTATTTGACTATATAGTTACAGGTCCATTTCTGGGTTTTCTATCCTGTTCCATTTATTTATGTGTCTGTTTTTGTGTCAATACATACTGTCTTGATGACTACAGCTTTGTAATATAGCTCGAAATTTGCAATTGTGATGCCTCCAGTTTTTTTTTCTTTTTCAGGATTGTTTTGGCTATTTGGGGTCTTGTGGTTCCACACAGATTTTAGGATTGTTTGTTCTAGCTCGGTGAAAAATGCTGGTGGTATTTTGATAGAGATTGCACTAAATGTGTCGGTTGCTTTGGGTAACATGAACATTTAAAAATTTTTTTTCTTCTGGGATGCCTGGGTAGCTCAGTGGTTGAGCATTTGCTTTTGGCTCAGGTTGTGATCCCAGGATCCTGGGATCAACTCCTACATCAGGCTGCCAGCAAAGAGCCTACTTCTCCCTCTGCCTATGTCTCTGCCTCTCTCTGTGTCTCTCATGAATAAATAAAATCTTAAAAAAATAAAAATAAAATGTTTTCTTCCAATCAAGGAGCATGCAGTGTTTTTCCATTTCTCTATGTCCTCTTCAATTTCTTTCATAAGTGTTCTATAGTTTTCAGGGTACAGATCTTTAACCTCTCTGGTTAAGATTATTTCTAGGTATCTTACTGGTTTGCATGCAAATGAGATCAATTTCTTGATTTCTTTTTCTGCTGTTTCATTATTGGTGTATAGATATGCAAAATATTTCTGTCCATTGACTTTATATCTGGAGACTTTGCTGAATTCATGTATTTGTTCTAGTAATTTTTTGGTGGAGTCCTTTAGGTTTTCTACATAGAGTATTATATTGTGTGCAAAAAGTGAAAGTTTGACTTCTTCCTTTCTGATTTGGATGCATTTTATTTCTCTTAGTTGTCTGATGCTGAGGCTAAGACTTCCAAGTACCATGTTAAATAATAATGGTGAACATGGACATCCTTGTCTTACTCCTGACCATAGGAGAAAGGATCTCAGTTTTTTCCCCACTGAGGATGATATTAGATGTGTGCCTTTCACATATGGCCTTTATGATGTTGAGGTATGTCCCATCTATCCTTATTTTGTTGAGGGTGTTTTATCAAGAATGGATGTTGTAGTTTGTCAGACGCTTTTTCAGCATTTATTAGATGGTTATTATTATATACAATATAACATATAACATTAAATATATTGTTATTTATAAATTATTTATATATTATTATATTTATTGTTATATTTTCAGCATTTATTATTATATGGTTGTTATCCTTTTGTTAATGTGGTGTATCATGTTGACTGATTTGTGAATATTGAACCAGCCCTGTAGCCCAGGAATAAATCCTACTTGATCATGGTGAATAATTCTTTTAATGCACTGTTGAATTCAATTTGCTAGTATCTTCTTGAGAATTTCTGCATCCATGTTCATCAAGGATATTGGCCTGTAATTCTCTTTTTTAGTGGAATCTTGTCTGGTCTTGGAATCAAGGTAAAGCTGGCCTTGTAAAATGAGTTTGGAAGTTTTCTTTCTGTTTCTATATTTTTAGAACAGTTTAAGAAGAATAGGTATTAATTCTTCTTAAAAAGTTGGTAGAATTTCCCTGGGAAGCTATCTGGACCTGGACTTCTGTTTGTTGGGAGATTTTTTTTACTACTGATTCAATTTCTTTGCTTGTTATTGGTCTGTTTAAATTTTCTATTTCTTCCTGTTTCAGTTTTGGTAGTTTGTGTGTTTGTAGAAATTTATCCATTTCTTTCAGATTGTCTAATTTTTTCAAACTAGATGTTAAAACAAAAACTGTATATAACAAGAGATGAAGAATGGCATTATATCATGATAAAGAAGTCTATCCATCAAGAAGATATAAGCATTATAAATATTTATGCCCCCAACTTGGGAGTAGCCAAATATATAAATCAATTAATAATAAACATAAACTCATTGATAGTAATACAATAATAGTAGGGGACTTAACACCCTACTTATGTCAATAGACAGATAATATAAGCAGAATTTCAACAAGGAAACAATTGCTTTGAATGACACATTGGACCAAATGGACTTAACAGATATATTGATAACATTTCATCCTAAAGCAGTGGAATAAACATCCTTTTTGAGTGCACATGGAACATTCTTAAGAATAGATCACATATTGGTTCACAAATCAGCCCTCAATAAGTACAAAAAGATTGAGATCATACCATGCGTATTTTCAGACAACACTATAAAACTTGAAGTCAATCACAAGAAAATTTTTGGGACGGTCACAAATACATAGGGGTTAAAGAATAGCCTACTAAAGAATGAATGGGTAAATCAAGAAGTTAAAGATAAAATTAAAAAGTACATGGAAACAAATGAAAAAGAAAACACAAGCCAAAACCTTTGGGATGCAGCAAAAGTGGTTCTAAGAGGGCATTTTATAGCAATACAGGCCTACTTAAGCAAGAAAAGTCTCCAATATACAATCAAACCTTATATCTAAAGGAGCTAGAAAAAGAATGACAAATAAAGCTTAAATCCAGCAGGAGACAACTAGTTTGTCTAAGTATGGCTACTCCAGTTTTCTCTTCACGTCCATTAACATGATAAGTTGTTCTTCATCCCCTCACTTTCCACTTGCAAGTGTCTTTAGATCTAAAATGAATCTCTTAAAGGCGGGGCAAGATGGTGGAAGAGTAGGGTCCCCAAGTCACCTGTCCCCACCAAATTACCTAGATAACCTTCAAATCATCCTGAAAAATCTACGAATTCGGCCTGGGATTTAAAGAGAGAACAGCTGGAATGCTACAGTGAGAAGAGTTCACGCTTCTATCAAGGTAGGAAGCCGGGGGGTGGGGGTGGGGGTAGAAATAAACAAAAGGCATCCAAGGGGGAGGGGCCCCGTGAGGAGCCGGGCTAAGGCCACGGGAAGTGTCCCCAGGACAGGAAAGCCCCTCGCGGCGAGTGTCCCCAGGATAGGAGAGCCCCGTCCAGGAGAAGCAGGAGCTTCACCAACCTTCCTGGAGGGAAAGGCGCTCGCAGGGAGTTAGAGCAGGATCCCAGGAGGGGCGGGGATGCCCTCAGACTCCCTGGGACACTAACAGAGCACCTGTGCCCTGGGGAGAGCTCCCTAAAGGGCTTCAGCTCGCGCACGGCTGGACCCGGGAGCAGCTCGGGGGCAGCTCCGGCAGAGGCTCCACGCGGAAGGGGCTGCGCGGAAGGGGCTGCGCGGCCCCGGGAGCAGCTCGTGGGGGCTCAGGTGGCGGCTCCGCAGAGAGGGGGCTGCACCGCCGGGAGCTTGAATCCAACAGTGCAGGCCCGGGAGCACAGGGCGCCGGGGCCACAGCCAAGGATCCGGCCTTCCCCCAGGACAGGCAGAGGCCAGGAGGGCACAGGACAGCAAGGACGCTCCTGCCCCAAGCTGAGCAGATCAGCAGCAACGCCCCGGAGCTTCCAGGCCCCTGCAGACTGAGAGCTCCTTAGTTACTGCAGGAGCTGAATCCAAGTCTCCAGAGATGTCCACCGCCACTGTGGTTGTTCCTCCTGGGGCCTCACAGGATAAACAGCCCCCACTGAGCCTCACAGTGGCCTCATCGGATAGGCAACTTAAACGTCATTCACTGAGCCCTACACTAGGCAGGGGGCTGAGCAGCTCCCCCAAGTGCTAACACCTGAAAATCAGCAAAACAGGCCCCTCCCCCAGAAGACCAGCTAGACGGACAGGGGAAAAACAAATTATTGACCAAGCAGCACTGGAAAGTTCCAGGGGAAGTCAAGGGACTTACAGTATACAGAATCCGAGGATACTCCCCCTTTTGTTTTGTTTTGTTTTTGCTTTTTGATTTCTGTTTGCTTCCCCCTCCCTTTTTTTTTTCTTTTTTTTTTTTCTTCTCTCTTTTTTTCTTCCATTTTTCTTTTTTCTTTTTTTCTTTTTCTGTCCTTCTTTCTCTTCTCTCTTTTTTATCCTTTTCCCAATACAATTTGTTTTTGGCCACTCTGCACTGAGCAAAATGACTAGAAGGAAAACCTCACCTCAAAAAAAAAGAATCAGAAACAGTCCTTTCTCCCACAGAGTTAAAAATGTGGATTACAATTTAATGTCAGAAAGCCAATTCAGAAGCACTATTATAAAGCTACTCGTGGCTCTAGAAAAAAGCATAAAGGACTCAAGAGACTTCATGACTACAGAATTTAGATTGAATCAGGCAGAAATTAAAAATCAATTGAATGAGATGCAATTCAAACTAGAAGTCCTTTTTTATTTTTTTATGATAGTCACACAGAGAGAGAGAGAGGCAGAGACATAGGCAGAGGGAGAAGCAGGCTCCATGCACCGGGAGCCCGATGTGGGATTCGATCCCGGGTCTCCAGGATCGCGCCCTAGGCCAAAGGCAGGCGCCAAACCACTGCGCCGCCCAGGGATCCCCTCAAACTAGAAGTCCTAACGACAAAGGTTAAGGAGGTGGAAGAACGAGTGACATAGAAGACAAATTGATGGCAAAGAGGGAAACTGAGGAAAAAAGAGACAAACAATTAAAAGATCATGAGGATAGATTAAGGGAAATGAGTGACAGCCTGAGGAAGAAAAACATACGTTTAATTAGGGTTTCCAAGGGCGCCAAAAGGGACACAGGTCCAAAATATGTATTTGAACAAATCATAGCTGAAGACTTTCCTAATCTGGAAAGGGAAACAGGCACTCAGATCCAGGAAATAGAGAGATCCCCCCCTAAAATCAATAAACACCGTTCAGCACCTCAACACTTAATAGTTAAACTTGCAAGTTCCAAAGATAAAGAGAAGATCCTTAAAGCAGCAAGATACAAGAAATCCCTAACTTTTATGGGGACAAGTATTAGGTTAATAGCAGACCTCTCCACAGAGACCTGGCAGGCCAGAAAGGGCTGGCAGGATATATTCAGGGTCCTAAATAAGAAAAACATGCAAACAAGAATACTTTATCCAGCAAGGCTCTCATTCAGAATGGAAGGAGAGATAAAGAGCTTCCAGGACAGGCAGGAATTGAAAGAATATGTGACCTCCAAACGAGCATGCAAGAAATTTTAAGGGGGACTCTTAAAATTCCCCTTTAAGAAGAAGTCCAATGGAACAATCCATAAAAACAGGGACTGAATAGATATAATGATGACACTAAACTCATATCTTTCAATAGTAACTCTGAACGTGAATGGGCTTAATGACCCCATCAAAAGGCGCAGGGTGTCAGACTGGATAAAAAAGCAGGACCCATCTATCTGCTGTCTAGAAGGGACTCATTTTAGACAGAAGGACATCTACAGCCTGAAAATAAAAGCTTGCAGAACCATTTACCATTCAAATGGTTCTCCAAAGAAAGCAGGAGTAGCCATCCTTATATCAGATAAACTAAAATTTACCCTGAAGACTGTAGTGAGAGATGAAGAGGGACACTATATCATACTTAAGGATCGAGCCAACAGGAGGACTTAACAATCCTCAATATATATGCCCCGAATGTGGGAGCTGCCAAATATATCAATCAATTAATAACCAAAATTAAGACATACTTAGATAATAATACACTTATATTTGGTGACTTCAATCTAGCGCTTTCTACACTCTATGTGTCTTTCTACACTACACATACCAGATGGATTTCACAGATATCTACAGAACTTTACATCCAAACTCAATTGAATACACATTCTTCTCAAGTGCACATGGAACTTTCCCCAGAATAGACCACATACTAGGTCACAAATCAGGTCTTAACCGATACCAAAGATTGGGATGGTCCCCTGCATATTCTCAGACCATAATGCCCTGAAATTAGCACTAAATCACAAGAAGTTTGGAAGGACTTCAAACATGTGGAGGTTAAGGACCATCTTGCTAAAAGATGAAAGGTTCAACCAAGAAATTAAGGAAGAATTAAAAAGATTCATGGAAACTAATGAGAATGAAGATACAACCATTCAAAATCCAAAAACTGGAAAGAACTCAAATACAAAAGCTAACCTTACAGCTAAAGGAGCTAGAGAAAAAACAGTAAATAGATCCTATACCCAGCAGAAGAAGAGAGTTAATAAAGATTCGAGCAGAACTCAATGAAGGAGAAGGATTTAAAAAACATATTATGAACCACTATACGCCAATAAATTAGGCAATCTAGAAGAAATGGACGCATTTCTGGAAAACCCCACAAACTACCAAAACTGGAACAGGAAGAAATAGAAAACCTGAACAGGCCAATAACCGGGGAGGAAATTGAAGCAGTCATCAAAAACCTCCCAAGACACAAAAGTCCAGGGCCAGATGGCTTCCCAGGGGAATTCTATCAAACGTTTAAAGAAGAAATCATACCTATTCTACTAAAGCTGTTTGGAAAGATAGAAAGAGATGGAGTACTTCCAAATTTGTTCTATGAGGCCAGCATCACCTTAATTCTGAAAACAGACAAAGACCCCACCAAAAAGGAGAATTACAGACAAATATCCCTGATGAACATGGATGCAAAAATTCTCAGCAAGATACTAGCCAATAGGATCCAACAACACATTAAGAAAATTATTCACCATGACCAAGTAGGATTTATCCCCGGGACACAAGGCTGGCTCAACACTCATAAAACAATCAATGTGATTCATCATATCAGCAAGAGAAAAACCAAGAACCATATGATACTCTCATTAGATGCAGAGAAAGCATTTGACAAAATACAGCATCCATTCCTGATCAAAACGCTTCAGAGTGTTGGGATAGAGGGAACTTTCCTCGACATCTTAAAAGCCATCTACGAGAAGCCCTCAGGAAATATCTTTCTCAATGGGGAAGCACTGGGAGCCTTTCCCTTAAGATCAGGAACAAGACAGCGATGTCCACTCTCACCACTGCTATTCAACATAGTACTGGAAGTCCTCACCTCAGCAATCAGACAACAAAAAGACATTAAAGGCATTCAAATTGGCAAAGAAGAAGTCAAACTCTCCCTCTTCACAGATGACATGATACTCTACATAGAAAACCCAAAAGCCTCCACCCCAAGATTGCTAGAACTCATACAGCAATTTGGCAGTGTGGCAGGGTACAAATCAATGCCAGAAGTCAGTGGCATTTCTACACACTAACAATGAGACTGAAAAAAAGAGAAATTGAGGAGTCAATCCCATTTACAATTGCACCCAAAAGCATAAGATACTTAGGAATAAACCTAACCAAAGAGGTAAAGGATCTATACCCTAAAAACTATAGAACACTTCTGAAAGAAATTGAGGAAGACGCAAAGAGATGGAAAAATATTCCATGCTCATGGATTGGCAGAATTAATATTGTGAAAATGTCAATGTTACCCAGGGCAATTTACACGTTTAATGCAATCCCTATCAAAATACCATGGACTTTCTTCAGAGAGTTAGAACAAATTATTTTAAGATTTGTGTGGAATCAGAAAAGACCCCGAATAGCCAGGGGAATTTTAAAAAAGAAAACCATAGCTGGGGGCATCACAATGCCAGATTTCAGGTTGTACTACAAAGCTGTGGTCATCAAGACAGTGTGGTACTGGCACAAAATCAGACACATAGATCAATGGAACAGAATAGAGAACCCAGAAGTGGACCCTGAACTTTATGGTCAACTAATATACGATAAAGGAGGAAAGACTATCCATTGGAAGAAAGACAGTCTCTTCAATAAATGGTGTTGGGAAAATTGGACATCCACATGCAGAAGAATGAAACTGGAGCACTCTCTTTCACCATACACAACGATAAACTCAAAATGGATGAGAGATCTAAATGTGAGACAAGATTCCATCAAAATCCTAGAGGAGAACACAGGCAACACCCTTTTTGAACTTGGCCACAGTAACTTCTTGCAAGATACATCCACAAAGGCAAAAGAAACAAAAGCAAAAATGAACTATTGGGACTTCATCAAGATAAGAAGCTTTTGCACAGCAAAGGATACAGCCAACAAAACTAAAAGACAACCTACAGAATGGGAGAAGATATTTGCAAATGACGTATCAGATAAAGGGCTAGTTTCCAAGATCTATAAAGAACTTATTAAACTCAACACCAAAGAAACAAACAATCCAATCATGAAATGGACAAAAGACATGAACAGAAATCTCACAGAGGAAGACATGGACATGGCCAACATGCACATGAGAAAATGCTCTGCATCACTTGCCATCAGGGAAATACAAATCAAAACCACAATGAGATACCACCTCACACCAGTGAGAATGGGGAAAATTAACAAGGCAGGAAACAACAAATGTTGGAGAGGATGCGAAGAAAAGGGAACCCTCTTACACTGTTGGTGGGAATGTGAAGTGGTGCAGCCACTCTGGAAAACTGTGTGGAGGTTCCTCAAAGAGTTAAAAATAGACCTGCCCTACGACCCAGCAATTGCACTGTTGGGGATTTACCCCAAAGATTCAGATGCAATGAAACGCCGGGACACCTGCACCCCGATGTTTCTAGCAGCAATGTCCACAATAGCCAAACTGTGGAAGGAGCCTCGGTGTCCATCGAAAGATGAATGGATAAAGAAGATGTGGTTTATGTATACAATGGAATATTACTCAGCCATTAGAAACGACAAATACCCACCATTTGCTTCAATGTGGATGGAACTGGAGGGTATTATGCTGAGTGTAGTAAGTCAATCGGAGAAGGACAAACAGTGTATGTTCTCATTCATTTGGGGAATATAAATAATAGTGAAAGGGAATATAAAGGAAGGGAGAAGAAATGTGTGGGAAATATCAGGAAGGGAGACAGAATATAAAGACTCCTAACTCTGGGAAATGAACGAGGCGTGGTGGAAGGGGAGGAGGGCGGGGGGTGGGGGTGAATGGGTGACGGGCACTGAGGGGGACACTTGACGGGATGAGCACTGGGTGTTTTTCTGTATGTTGGTAAATTGAACACCAATAAAAATTAATTTATTAAAAAAAATAAATAATAAAAATCCTTACCTTCCAAAAAAATAAATAAATAAAATAAAGTTCCAAGATCCTTATAACTTCCAGAAAGTAACTTAAGTACCCATTTACATTATAATCTGATTAGTCATAAAAACAGTTTATATTCATGTGGATAATACCAAAAGAATAATAAATATATGTATAATGGTTAAGTTAATAGACTAGAGAACTGATAACAAAAACTATTAACCGTAAGAAAACAAAAAAAAAAAAGGAAAAGGTAACATTAAACAAATGGGGCAAATATAAAACAAGTAGATTTGCTCTAAAGTATGGCAGCAATTACATTAAATGTAAACACGCAAAAGGACAGTAGTTCTCAGACTGTGAGAACTGTTAAAATAGTGATATGTTGTTTAAGAAACACATTTTAAACTTAAGGTTATATAAAAGTTGAATGTAAATGGATAGGAAAAATATAGCATGTATATCCTAAATAAAAGCAAACAAACAAAAAAAGTGGTGTAGCTATACAAATATCAGACAAAATAGATGCCTTAGTTCAGGTTGCTGTAACAAAAATATCATAGACTGGTTGGTTTAAACAACATTTATTTCTCATAGTTCTGAGGCTGGAAAATGCAAGATTAAGGCACCAGCAGATTTGGTGTCTGGTGGGCATCCAGATCCTAGATGGTCATCTTTTCAGTGTATCTTCACAAGTAAAAAGGGAAAGAGAGCTTTCTAGAGGCTCTTTCATAAGGGCACTCCTCTTCTTTAGGGTTCCACCTTTAAGACCAAATCACTTCCCAAAGGTTCTATGTCCTAATACCACCACAAATACAGAAAGCAGAAGTAAGCAAATAAAGAGGTAATTAGTGAGGATAAAGAAAATTTGAATATGATTAACCAACAGAATTCACATATATATATTACATTACATCCAACACCTGTATACACAAAAACTGTACATTTGTTGAGCCATAAATCATGTTTCAACAAATTTCTTGGGATTATTAGACTATTTGATATATTCTCTAATCTCTGGGAGAATTTATCAAGATCATTAATAAAATATAAATAGGAAATTGCCTAAATGCTTAGTAATCAAACACTACACTTCTAAATAATATATGTCAAAGAAGAAATCAGTATTGAAGTTAAAATATATTTTAAGTTAAATTACAATGATATGGTATGTCAAAACTTGTCAAATGTAGCTAAAGCTGTGCTTAGAGGGAAAGGTATTGCTTTTGTTACTTTTTTTTTAAGGGAAGAATAGCTGTAAATTAATGAGCTTAGTGTAAAAATATCATGAATTATACTCAAAGAAACTAAAAGAAAGATAAATATGTGATAGTTAATTTTATGTGTTAACATGAGCTGAACTGTGAGGTGCCAGAGATTTGGTCACATATTATTCTAGGTGTTTCTGTGAGGGTGTTCAGGATGAGATTAACATTTAAATAAGTAGACTGAGTAAAATAGATTGCTTTCCTAATGTGGGTGGGCCTCATCTAATTAGTTGCCTGGATAGGATAAAAAGGCTGATTCCTTCCTTCAAGTAAGATAGTCTCACTGCTTTCAAGCTGAAATACCAGCTTTTTCCTACCTTTGGATTTGAACTGAAACATCAGCTCTTCCTGGATTTGGAGCCCTGTGGCCTTCAGATTGGGATGACACCATTGATTCTTCTGGTTCTGATAATTTTAGACTCAGACTAGAACTATATAATTGGTTCTCTGGGTTTCCAGCTTTCCAGCTACTCCTGCAGATGCTGGGACTAGTCAACCTTTGTAATCTCATGAGTCAATTCCTTATAATGAATTTCGTTCTGTATAGATACATTCTATTGATACTATTTCTCTAGAGAATTCTAATACAAAATATGAGAGCTGAGTGAAATAAGTCAATCGGAGAAGGACAAACATTATATGGTCCATTCATTTGGGGAATATAAATAATAGTGAAAGGGAATAGAGGGGAAGGGAGAAGAAATGGGTAGGAAATATCAGAAAGGGAGACAGAACATGGAAGACTCCTAACTCTGGGAAATGAACTAGGGGTGGTGGAAGGGGAGGAGGGCGGGGGGTGGGGGTGACTGGGTGGCGGGCACTGAGGGAGGCACTTGACAGGATGAGCATTGGGTGTTATTCTGTATGTTGGCAAATTGAACACCAATAAAAAATAAATTTATTATTAAAAGACATATATATAGTGCATTAGCAAAAACAAAAGTTGAATCTGTAAAAATACTAATAAAATTGGGGCATCAAAGTAAGTCAGTCAGTTAAGTGTCCAACTCTCAGTTTTGGCTCAGGTCATGATCTCAAAGTTATGTGATTGATCCTGTGTCAGGCTCTGTGCTTGGTGAGGAGTCTACTTCCTCTCACCCTCTCCATCTGTTCCCCATCCCACCCCAGACATACTCTCCCTGTCTCTCTAAAATAAATAAATCTTTAAAAAAATGCTAATAAACTTATATGTCTCTAGCAAGTATGATCAAGAATCACAGAGAAGACACAAAGGAACACAATTGCTTTGCATTCATCCCGGGAATACAAAATTGTTTTAACTTTTCAAAAATCAATGGATATATTCAACATGCTGAAAGAGAAAAATATGTAGCCAAGAGTACTTTATCCAGCAAGGCTGTCATTCAGAATACAAGAGATAAAGAGTTTCCCAGACAAACAAAAACCAAACTAGCCCTGCATAAAATATTAAGGGGGGGTCTTTTTAAGTGGGGAGAAAAAGACCAAAAGCAATAAAAACTGGAAAGGAATAGAAAAAAATCACCAGAAATACCAAATTTACAGGTGAAACAATGGCACTAAATTTGTATCTTTCAGTAATCACTCTGAATGTAAATGGACTAAATGCTCTAAACATAAGATATAGGGTATCAAAATGGATAAAGAACTGAGACCTACCTATATGCTGCCTAAAAGAGATTCATTTTATTTATTTTATTTTATTTTATTTTATTTTATTTTATTTTATTTTATTTATTTTATTATTTTATTTTATTTCATAATAAATGTATTTTTTATTGGTGTTCAATTTACCAACATACAGTAAAACACCCAGTGCTCATCCCGTCAAGTGTCCCCCTCAGTGCCCGTCACCCATTCACCCCCACCCCCCCGCCCTCCTCCCCTTCCACCACGCCTCGTTCATTTCCCAGAGTTAGGAGTCTTTATATTCTGTCTCCCTTCCTGATATTTCCCACACATTTCTTCTCCCTTCCTTTATATTCCCTTTCACTATTATTTATATTCCCCAAATGAATGAGAACATACACTGTTTGTCCTTCTCCGATTGACTTACTACACTCAGCATAATACCCTCCAGTTCCATCCACATTGAAGCAAATGGTGGGTATTTGTCGTTTCTAATGGCTGAGTAATATTCCATTGTATACATAAACCACATCTTCTTTATCCATTCATCTTTCGATGGACACCGAGGCTCCTTCCACAGTTTGGCTATTGTGGACATTGCTGCTAGAAACATCGGGGTGCAGGTGTCCCGGCGTTTCATTGCATCTGAATCTTTGGGGTAAATCCCCAACAGTGCAATTGCTGGGTCGTAGGGCAGGTCTATTTTTAACTCTTTGAGGAACCTCCACACAGTTTTCCAGAGTGGCTGCACCACTTCACATTCCCACCAACAGTGTAAGAGGGTTCCCTTTTCTCCGCATCCTCTCCAACATTTGTTGTTTCCTGCCTTGTTAATTTTCCCCATTCTCACTGGTGTGAGGTGGTATCTCATTGTGGTTTTGATTTGTATTTCCCTGATGGCAAGTGATGCAGAGCATTTTCTCATGTGCATGTTGGCCATGTCCATGTCTTCCTCTGTGAGATTTCTGTTCATGTCTTTTGTCCATTTCATGATTGGATTGTTTGTTTCTTTGGTGTTGAGTTTAATAAGTTCTTTATAGATCTTGGAAACTAGCCCTTTATCTGATACGTCATTTGCAAATATCTTCTCCCATTCTGTAGGTTGTCTTTTAGTTTTGTTGGCTGTATCCTTTGCTTTCTTTTGAGGACCATTTTAATGGTAAATAGATCTCCAACCTTTTATTTTCAGGTTGTAGGTGTCCTTCTGTCTATAATGAGTCTTTTGTAGACAGCAAATAGATGGGTCCTGCTTTTTTATCCAGTCTGAAACCCTGCGCCTTTTGATGGGGTCATTAAGCCCATTCACGTTCAGAGTTACTATTGACAGATATGAGTTTAGTGTCATCATGATATCTATTCAGTCCTTGTTTTTGTGGATTGTTCCACTGAACTTCTTCTTAAAGGGGAATTTTAAGAGTCCCCCTTAAAATATCTTGCAGAGATGGTTTGGAGGTCACATATTCTTTCAATTCCTGCCTGTCCTGGAAGCTCTTTATCTCTCCTTCCATTCTGAATGAGAGCCTTGCTGGATAAAGTATTCTTGGTTGCATGTTCTTCTCATTTAGGACCCTGAATATATCCTGCCCGTCCTTTATGGCCTGCCTGGTCTCTGTGGAGAGGTCTGCTGTTACCCTAATATTCCTCTCCATAAAAGTCAGGGACTTTTTTTCTCTTGCTGCTTTAAGGATCTTCTCCTTATCTTTGGAATTTGCAAGCTTCACTATTAAATGTCGAGGTGTTGAACAGTTTTTATTGATTTTAGGGGGGGATCTCTCTATTTTCTGGATCTGAATGCCTGTTTCCCTTCCCAGATTCGGAAAGTTTTCAGCTAGGATTTGTTCAAATACATATTCTGGCCCTCTGTCCCTTTTGGCGCCCTCGGGAACCCCAATTAAACGTAGGTTTTTCTTCCTCAAGCTGTCGTTTATTTCCCTTAATCTGTCTTCATGGTCTTTTAATTGTCTGTCTCTTTTTTCTTCAGTTTCCCTCTTTGCCATCAACTTGTTTTCTATGTCACTCACTTGTTCTTCCACCTCGTTAAGCCTCGTCGTTAGGACTTCTAGCTTGGATTGCATCTTATTTAATTGATTTTTAATTTCTGCCTGATTGGATCTAAATTCTGCAGTCATGAAGTCTTTTGAGTCCTTTATGGTTTTTTCTAGAGCCACCAGTAGCTGTATAATAGTGCTTCTGAATTGGCTTTCTGACATTGAATTGTAATCCAGATTTTGTAACTCTGTGGGAGAGAGGAGTGTTTCTGATTCTTTTTTTTTTTTTTTTTTTGAGGTGAGGTTTTCCTTCTAGTCATTTTGCTTAGTGCAGAGTGGCCAAAAGAAGTTGTATTGGGAAAAGGAGAAAAAGAGAAGGAAAGAAAAGAGAAAGAAGAAAAAAAGGGAAAAAAGAGAAGAAAAAGAGAAAGAAAGGTGAAAGAAAAAGGAGCGGTGAGGGAAGCAATCAGAAATCAAAAAGAAAGAAAGAAAAAAAAACACAAAACAAAACAAAAAAACAAAAAACACGTGGGAGTATCTTCTGATTCTGTATACTTTAAGTCCCTTGACTTCCCCTGGACCTGGTCCGTCTAGCTGGTCTTCTGGGGGAGGGGCCTGCCGTGCTGATTTTCAGGTGTTAGCACTTGGAGGAACTGCTCTGCCCCTGCCTGGTGCAGGGCTCAGTGGGGGTTGTTTACCCCGTGAGGCCCCAGGAGGAACAGCCACAGTGGGGCCGCAGCTCTGGAAACCTGGATTCAGCTCCCGCAGTAACTCCGGGGCTCTCCGTCTGCAGGGCCTGGGGGCTCCGGGTGGGGCCGCTGATCTGCTCAGCTCCCGGCAGGAGCGTCCTTGCTGTCCTGGGCCCTCCCGGCCTCTGCCTATCCGGGGGGAGGCCGGATCCTGGGCTGTGTCCCGGTGCCCTGTGCTCGGGAGCCTGCGCTGTTGGATCCGCGCTCCCGCCCCGCAGCCCCCTCTGCGGAGCCACCGCCCGCCCGATCCCCTCCGAGCTGCTCCGGGTCCCGCCGTGCGCGCTGCAGCCCTTAGGGAGCTCAGTGCACTCTCCTGGGGTGCAGGTGTCAGTGTCCCAGGGAGCCCGAGGGCATCCCCGCTCTCCCCGGTCCTGCTCTAACTCCCTGCGGGCCCCTTTCCGCCCGGGAAGGTTGGTGCAGCTCCTGCTTCTCCGGGACGGGGCTCTCCTGTCCTGGGGACACTCGCCCCGGCCTCAGCCCGGCTCCTCGCAGGGCCCCTCCCCCTTGGAGGCCTTTTGTTTCTTTATTTCTTTTCCCCCCGTCTTCCTACCTTGAAGGAAGCGCGAACTCTTCTCACTGGAGCATTCCAGCTGGTCTCTCTTTAAATCTCAGGTCGAATTCGTAGATTTTCAGGATGATTTGAAGGTTATCTAGGTAATTTGGTGGGGACAGGTGATTTGGGGACCCTACTCCTCCGCCATCTTGCCCCTCCTGGATCTTGGAACTTTAATTCAATAGACTTTAACCCAACTTTTGACCTATTTTTAACTTAAATGTATATTATTTCTCAGAAGTAATTATTTAAAAATATTTCATAGATTTACCTATACTTTTTCTTTATTCCTTGTACATCTCTGTTCTTTTATAATCAATTTCATTCCCAAAGAGAATTTCTTTAGGTCTTTCATTACAGCATATTTGCTATTGATTATTGCAAATTATGTTAAGCTGCTATAATTTCAAGACACATTTTTAATGTGTTTTTGTAGAGCATAGAATTCTGTGTAGGCTTTTTTTTCCTGCCAGTGGATGCTTTCCTCTATCATTACCTTGATATGATCATTCAGTTGTCTCCTTTTGCCATTTTTCTATTGTCTGCTATTAGACTTATTTTTTTCTATACTCTGCTTTTAACATTATTTTCTTTGTCTTTGATATGACTAGGTGAGGTTTACTTGTTGTTAAGCTTACTTTGAGTCTTTCTTCAAATATTCTTACTTTGAGTCTTTCTTCAAATACTGCTGCTGTCACATTCTCTTTTTTCTTCCTCCAGGACTCCAATTACATACATATTCCACCTTTGCATTATGTCTAAAATGCTCTTCATCCTTTTGGCTTACCGTGCGTTCATTTGGATATTTACTTCTGCCCTAACTTCCAAGTCACTAATTTTCTCTTCACTTGTTTATAGTCAATTATTTTGTTTGCTGTTATACTTGTCACTTCTCTGCTGAAAACCCCATCATTTTTAGTCTGTTAAATATTTCAATCACACTTACATTAAAGTCCTCATTTGATAACTGCTATTGGAATCTCCATTGGTCTCCCTCTATTTATTGTCTCTTTTCTTTGTTTCTGGTGAATTCTGATTTTTCTGATTCTTTTATATACCATGTTCTTTTTACTTTCAGTATAGAGGCTATATATGGGAGAAATGTGATACATAAAGGCTCTGGGTGATGTTTTCTTCTTCCATAAAGAATTGATTTTATTTTATGTTTTATTTTGTCAGTTAGTTAGACTAAGGCAGATCAACTTAATCCCCAGAAGGATTCAGATAATGTTGACAAATTTTTCAGTTATTTAAAGGCCTGGTATATTTCCAGTTCAAACTTATTTGAAAGGTATATCTCTTTGGAGCCATACTGAAAGCCTGGAGCAATTATCAGACTTTTCTTTTTGCCTTGGCTTGAACTTTTTTTTCATCCACATTATTTTTCTGCCCCAAAATAACTGCAGAAAACTCTGCTTAGCCTCTCAGCCAATAACTTTCTTTTTGGTTACTCAATAGTTTAGCCATTCTTTTCAAATTGGAAAATCCCTAGAAGGGAAAATTGTGGCAAGTGTTTCTGGGTTTCTTTCTATGGAGTCAAGAGTTTACAAATATTCATAGCCCTCAAACAGATTTCAAAAATATATTGTCTAGATTTTCTAGTTCTCCCAGTGGGAGGACCGATCTAAAATAGGATAGTCTTCTATTATCAAGAGTGGAAATACTGTGGATGTTAAGTTTATTCAAAGACATTTTTGGCATTGATGGAGATTATCATAATTTTTTCCCTAGATCTGTTAATGATGCTATATTGATGGATTTTTTTCATAGTATCCATTCATGTACCCTTTGAATAAAACATCATTTATCAGTGTTTTGTTTTTGATGCTTTTGGAGACTGTGTCCTATAGGATATTTTACTTAAGACTTTTCCATTGAAATTACCAAATTCAATAAATCTATGTTTTATTCTTGTGCAACCTTTCTCAGGCTTAGTTGTCACCTATAAAATTAAAAAAAAAATAATATTTTTCATTTTTAAACTATACTCAAATAGGAGTTGGTAAACTTTTTCACTAAAGGGACAGATAGTAAATATTTTACACTTTCCAGACTATACTATCTCAAAACAAAAACAAAAACAAAAACAAAAACAAAAACAAAAACAAAAACAACTTATTTACAGTAACAGGAAATAGGCCAGATTTGCTCCACTGGCCACAGCAGCAACCCTTGCTTTAAAATAGCTGATGCAACACCGTATTATATAGTACTTAAAAATTTAGTAAAATTTCCCTGTAAAACCACTTGGGTCTGGTACTTTTATTTGTGCATAGTAAATAAATAACTTCCTCACTTTCTCAAACTTTCTGTCTCTATTGTTGTCAATGATGATAAATTTATTTCCCTGGGAAATTACCTATTTTACCTATACTTTAAAATATATCTGCTAGAGTTGTGTAAAATAATTTGGATGTTTAAAAATTTCCTCAGTTTTAGTGTATTTCTTCTTGTTTTGTTACCATTTAACTTTGTAGTCCCCTATTTTTCTTCATCAGGTCAGACAGTATTTTGCGTATTTTGTTATGTTCTATGCAAAGAACCAGCATATTAATTTATATGACAGCTTAAAAATAGAAGAACAAACTCCCTAAATTCTGCTTTTATCTTTATATTTCCCTCCTGTTTCCTTTTGCATTTTTCTTGTTCTTTTTCTAGGTTTTTTGTTTCATACTGAATGTATTTAAATGCCTAATTTTTATTCATGTAAGTATTAAATGCTATGTATTATTTTATAATTGTCTTAATTATATTTCATAGAAATTATATATTTCATTTGTAATATTATGGTATTATTAATTTTTATATATATTCTTCAATTTTGATTTGTATTTTCAATTTGACCTAATAGTTATTTAATGAGAGTTTTTAAATTTCCAAGTGGAAAAGAATTTTTGCTTTTGGATTTTTAATTATTCTTTTTCAATCTTTATATGAAATGCATAATCAATTATACTGCTTGGGGAATCAGCATTTTTTCTTCATCAGATCACTCAAGATCACCCTTAAGTGGAGATATAATTGAGTAGTAGTGTCTATCAACCAAACATCTGACATATGAGACAGGTCTGTATTCCATCCTTCTCCATTAGTTAGGTTTTAGGTATTCCACCCCCACCCCATAAGACTATATATTTGGGTTGAGTGAAAGGCATTGTTGTAAAAGGTGGAATTCTGGGACCTCCATTTATCTAATTATGCCTTTTAGACAGCTGACAGCTGATTACCTGAAAAAACTATTTCCACTGTAAAATGGTTTGTCAATTCCCTCATTCACTCATATGATTCATTGTGTATTATAACATCTAATTCAAATAGACTGAGCTCAGGTTACATAGTCATTTGATGTCCCATGGTTAGGTGTTCAGTCTCTACAAGAGCTTATTAGCATGCCAGGATTTGCTTTGAAAATAGAGAATAGCTGTTGTAACTCTCTTATTGGGCTTTCCACCAGACCATCCTTACCTACTAGATACATTAAGCTCCATCAGATCTACTAGATCATAGACACCAAGTGGTAAGGTGGCCTACAAAGCAGCTTGGGTTTAGTTAAAAGCCCTTTCTTTACTTAAAACTAGCAGACTTTTTGGATAATCTTTAAAAATGATTTTAAACAGTAATTTTGAAGACATTATATACTATTATCTGAATCCAAAAAGGCCCATCAAGTGATATGACCCTTTCTTAGCAAGGAAAAGTACAAAAGCTAACGCTTTACCTTAGAGGAGGTACCCCATGCATGCCCCAGACCATTAAACCCTCAAAACCATCACTTAGAAGACAGGATCATAGATCTTTATGGGATTTTCTTCTGGCCCTCTGACATGAATCTTGTGAGCTATATAGGTGCAATCTAACTAGTATTATATAGTAAAGAAAGTGAACTAGTATCCTTTCTAAAGAATGCCTAGAATTTCAAGTTTCCTTATAACTATATTATGACAGAGTATAAAAAATAACATAGTCCTGGGCAGCCCCGGTGGCGCAGCAGTGCAGCCTGGGAATCACCTGCTTCTCCCTCTGCCTGTATCTCTGTCTCTGTCTCTGTCTCTCTCTCTCTCCCCCCCTCTCTGAATAAATAAATAAATAAATCTTTAAAAAAATAACAACAACAACAACAAAAAATAACATAGTCCTGGGGAAAAATTATGAAGTTATACTGTTTTCCGTTTCTTTAAAGCAAGCTGCTTTTGATCTTCTCTGCTGATACATTGAGAAAAAGAGTTCACTAAATCAATAATCATTTGATTATTGGAAACAGCCTGTTATTGATCTGTACCTATAGAAGTACCAACAGCAAAGCAGCTGTCATTGGGGCAATTACTTGGTTAATTTTACAGTGGTCTACTAACAGCAAGCTCAATCCATCTTATTTTTTGTAGAACCCAGACAATGTAATTCAACAAGGATATATCAGTGACCACTACTATTGCATCATTCAAGTCTAATTACTGTTATCTCTAACTTCTCCAGAAATACATTCTGGCTTTTGTTTACAATCAAGGAAAGACAAGTTTTAAGAGTTTCCATTTGTCCCCTCCAATTGTAATGACTCTAATTCCAATGTCAGAAAACCAATAAGAGAATTATGCCAGCTTTTGTGCATATCTATACAGATTATACAATTGGGGTATAAAATAACTGGGTGAGTCAGAATACCCATTGGACTTACTATGAGATACACCTGAGTCAAAACATCATTTATCACCTAGTTACCTAGCTCCATATACCATGACTGTAACTGGAGGACCACGCTTTTTGGATCTTTCAATATTAATATTTACTACAACCCTGTAGTTAACAGTCCTGGAAAAGTAAATAGTTACTTCTGCAAATGATCACAGATGCTTCCATAATTACTATATGTACTTATGGAAGTACTTTAGGGTCCTTCCTTGGGGGTAACAGGCCTTTCCCTGTCTATCAGTGGGCTCTAGATCTATGTGCTGGCTTATATCTGGAAATCTGATGAAGTACTGTGAGTTTCCACTTTGGTGGCCAATGTCAAGAGCTGTTTTTTCTTTTTTCTGATTCTGCAAATCAAACAACTTCCCAGTCAGCTGCTCACCTAATTTTTCTCCTAGAAACAGCATGATATATTAGCTATTACCATAGATTTCTGCATTGCCATCCAGGCTTACTGCTTGTTATGGTAATTATGTTCATATTGCCAGATGGTCAAATATTACCATCTGGCCTCTACCAATCCATAATATCTAATCCCCATAGATACTCTGGAGTCTGGATCTCTGCCATCATCTCTCACTGTCCACAAAAAAACAAAACAAAACAAGGACAACCCCTACCAAATTTCTCAAATATGCTTGTACTCATCTTTCTTCATTAAGTGAAAACAGTATCCTTAAGAGCCCTCTAGGGAAAATGGTCAGGAGGTGAGTTCCAGGGCAAATGTATTTTTTTTTTAAGATTTTATTATTTATTTATTTATTTATTTATTTATTTATTTATTCATTCATTCATTCATTCATTCATTCATTCATGAGAGACAGAGAGAGAGAGAGAGAGAGAGAGAGAGACAGGCAGAGGGAGAAGGAGGCTCCATGCAGGGAGCCCGATGCAGGACTCGACCCCGGGACCCCAGGATCATGCCCTGAGCCAATGGCAGGTGCTAAACTGCTGAGCCACCCAGGGATCCTCAGGACAAATGTATTATATCCATTTTAATATTCTCATCTTTCTGTCTTCTGACCCTTTCTTTTACTATACCAAAAAGCTCTAGCCTCTCTACTTTATTTACCATATGCCTTTGTTGAGTCCATCTTCAAGGAGTCATCCCGACAAATGAATAGGACCAGATCCAGGTGTCCTTCTCAAAGCATTAAGTCTCAAACCACAGTTGAATGCCTCCATGTAAATGAACTCTCCTCTATGTAACCCCTATGGTCAAATCCTTAAACACATTCCTATATACTTGATGACTAACAGTATTATCCAGGTCCTAAATCCCTTTGACAGGGAGGGATTCATATGTAGTGCCTATTTCTTCCTGGAGGAAAACAGGCTTACATGTTAGGCTGTGTTGAAATCAGATCTCAATCTGATTCGGATTATTGGCCTGGAGGTAATAAAATTGAATGTTGATCTTCTGAGGGTAAATATCATCAGGCAAGAAAACTACTTCATTGCATTGGTCATTTACAGTCTTCTAGAAAAGGGGAAACCATTCTCTGGAAATAGTGCAAGAGGTACTTCTGCTGGCCAGAAGTGTTCAAAGAAATTGGAGAGGGTGGCATTTACAATATTTGTCACTTATATACACAAATTCCCCTATCTCAGGTGTAGTGGTTGAATAATGTTCCCCCAGAGCCTCAGATTGTATCCTTATTTGGAAATTGGTCTCTTTAGATATAATTTGTTAATTTTGAGATGAGATGTGCCTGGCTGGCTCAGTCGGTGGAGCATGAGAGTTTTGATCTCAGGGTTGTAACTTGGAACCCCACATTATTGGTTAAAGATTACTTAAAAATAAAATCTTAAAAAAATGATTTTGGGATAAAATCATCCTTGATTTAGAATAGGCCCTAAAACCGATGACTGGTGTCCTTATAAAGACGAAAGGACACAGAGACATAGGGAACAAGGTCATGTGAAGACACATGAAGAGATTGGACTTATGCTGCTACAAATCAAAGGACATTAGGAGCCACCAGAAGCTGAAAGAGGCAAGGAAGGATTCTTCCTAGAGTGTTGAGAGAGAGAATGGCGTGACCAAGATCTTGATTTTGGACTTCTGACCTCCAAATTGAAATAATAAATTTCTATTGTTTAAAGTCACTTAGTATATAGGTAGAATTGATATATCAGGACTCAGGGTCACATTCTTTTCTTATCAGGGCTTTAACTTTAACAAATAAGACCTATTAAACTATGTATTCATCTCCTTATAAACAGGCCTATTTTTAGCACAGTCTGCCTTAGAGCTGTAGGAAGAGTTCCTTTAAAGCTCCCTTAAAAAAAAAAAAAATCTCCCTTAAAGAGGATCTAACATGCCTTAAATCTGTAATTAACATGAGTTAATCATCTTATTTTCATAGTTTCCAGTGATCTGGTAGCCAAAATAATGGCCACCAAAGAGGTCTATGCCCTAATCCTCAGAACCTATAAATATATTGCCTTACATGACAAAAAAAAAAAAAAAAAAAAAAGACTTGTCCATTGTAATTAAGATGTATTGAGATAAGGAGAGTTTCCTAGATTATCCAAGTAGGCCCAATCTAAACATATGAATCCCTAATTAGGAGTAGAGAACCTCTCCCACCTATGGTTAAAAAGAGATGCTATGTTATCTTTAAAAATGGAGGAAGGGAGCTACAAACCTAGAAATGTATACTGTTTCTAAAAGCGACAAATACCCACCATTTGCTTTGACGTGGATGGAACTGGAGGGTGTCATGCTGAGTGAAATAAGTCAATCGGAAAAGGACAAACATTATATGGTCTCATTCATTTGGAGAATATAAAAATTAGTGAAAGGGAATAAAGGGAAAGGAGAGAAAATGAGTGAAAATATCAGTGAGGATGACAAAACATGAGAGACACCTAACTCTGGGAAATGAACAAGGGGTAGTGGAAAGTAAGGTGGGTAGGGGGTTGGGGTGACTGGTTGATGGGCACTGAGGAGGGCACTTGGCAGGATGAGCACTGGGTGTTATGCTAAATGTTGGCAAATTGAACTGCAATAAGAAATTTAAAAAATAAGTAAATAAATAAAATAATAAAAAAATAAAAGCTGAAAAACCCTGTCAATATCTTGATTTTAGCTCAGTGAGACCTGTATTGGACTTCTGGCCTACAGAACCATAAGATAATACATTTGTGTTGTTTCAAACTACTAAATTTGTGATAATTTATATCATAATAAGAAATAATATAAGTGGCATCAAAGGAAGCTGTTTTTTTCCCATCACAATTATAATCACCATTGCTCTTTATCAATTAACCACCACAGTACTTGATCTCCTATTGTCTTACCTTTCCATCAGCCCCTTTCCCAATTAATCATAGGACAATGTTTAAGTAATTGTGATGTCACTACATGATAATACCACTTCACCTGGCACCTTCAATGGCTTCTTTGATTTTAAACAGGAGACAACTCAAGTCCAAAGTTCCACCCTGAGGGCCTACAATCTAGAACAGGAGTCAGCAAACTCTTTTTTTTTTTTTTTTTTTTTAAGATTTTATTTATGTATTTGAAAGAGAGAAAGTGAGAGAGGGAGAGAGCATAACCAGGGGTATGGGGGGTGGTGAGGGAGGGGGAGAGGGAGAGGCAGACTCCCCACTGAGCTGGGAGCCCAATGTGGGGGTTGATTCCAGAACTCCAGGATTGTGACCTGAGCCAAAGGCAGACACAACCGACTGAGCCACCCAGGTACCCCATCAGCAAACTTTTTATGTAAAGAGCTAGATAGGCTTTACAGGCCTTATAGCTCTCTCACAACTGCTTTGATTTGCTCTTGTAGTTAGAAAGCAACCACAGACAATATGTTAATGGTGAGCATGATTGTGTAAATAAGCATCAAGCCAGATTTATCCCACTGGCTGTAGTTTGTAATCCTTTATCTAGAACAATTCTCATAATTATTGTCTTAACCAGGATTCTGTAAAAACAGCCTGAGGCTAGGCTTAAGTGCTAAAGTTTCACTGAGAAGTACAATCTGAGGGCTGTAATAAAAAAGGGAAAGTTAAGTAAAGCAAAGAAGTAAAAGATGATATATTATCACACTAATCACTATTTCATGGGGAGAAGCAGCAGAAGCACAGCCAATCACGTAGCAGGTGAATCTGTTTGGTCTATAATCTGGATGTCTGTAACAGTTTATATTGTTGCAAATGGCAAGATCTCATTTTTTTATGGCTAATAATCCATTGTGTTTATATACCACATCCTCTTTATCCATTCATCTGTGGATGGACATGTGGGTTGTTACCATATGTTGGCTATTGTAAATAATGCAGCAATAAACACATATCTTTTCAAATGGGTGTTCTGGGGTTTTTTGGATAAATATCCAGCAATGTAATTACTGGATCATGTGGCATTTCTGTTTTTAAGTTTTTGAGGAACTTCTATACTGTTTTTCACAGTGGCTATATCAATTTGCATTCCTGCCAATAGTGCACAAAGCTAGAGATACCACAATCCCAGAATTTGAGTTACACTACAAAGCTGTAGTAATCAAAACAGTATAGTACTGGCACAAGAACAGACACATAGATCAATGAATAGACCAGAGAGCCCAGAAATAAACCCATGCTTATATGGTCAATTAATCTATGATAAGGGAGGCAATAACACATAATGGGGAAAGGACAGTCTCTTCAACAAATGGTGCTGGGAAAACTAATTCTGCATATTATTCTTGCTCAGGGTCCACACTATCCTTCTCTGTATCATTCCAATTTTAGTATATGTGCTGCCAAAGCGAGCAAAGTGCTGGGAAAACTAAATGGCTACATGTCAAAGCATGAAACTAGACCACTTTCTTACACTATACACAAAAATAAACTCAAAATTGATTAAAGATCAAAATGTGAGACCTGGGATCATAAAGTTCCTAGAGGAAAATGTAGGCAGTAATTTCTTTGACATCCACTCTATAGCAAGGAAAACAAAAGCAAAATTAAGCTATTGGGACTACACCAAAATAAAATGGTTTTGTCCAGGGGTGCCTGGGTGGCTTAGTCATTTAAACATCCAAATCTTGGTTTTGGCTCAGGTCATGATTTCATGGGTCATGGTATTGGGCCAGGGTGGGGTACCACACTCAGTGAGGAGTCTGCTTAAAAGATTCTCTCCTTCTGCCCCTCCCCCACTAACACTCATGCTCTCTTGCTCTCTCTCTCTCTTTCTCTCTAAAATTAGTGAATAAACCGTAAGAAAAGCTTTTGTACAGAAAAGGAAACCATTACCAAAACAAAAAGGCTATCTACTTATAGGAGAAGATACTTGCAAATAATATATGTAATAAGGGGTTAATATCCAAAATATATTAACTGATATAACACCAAAAGCCCAAATAATCCAATTAAAAAATGGACAGAAGACTTGAATAGACATTTTTCCAAAGAAGACATACAGATAGATGATCAAACACATGAAAAGATGCTCAACATCACTTAGCATCAGGGAAATGCAAATCAAAACCACAATGAGAGGTCACCTTACACCTGTCAGAACAGCTAAAATGAAATACAAAAGAAATAACAAGTGTTGGTAAGGATATGGAGAAAAACATTTTCTTTTTCTTATGGATTTTAGAATCATTTCTTTAAAAATAAGTAAATTCTGATGACATTTGATTGGAATGACACTGTATTCATGGACCAATTTGAAGGAATTCAGTATTCTTTCTATTATACTATCAGGCAGACCTGACATTCAGGCTCAGTATTTAATAGGCAAATTCAGGTTCTATCATTTAAAAATAAAGAAGCAAACCTATACTATCTAATTTACTCAGGTGTTTTCTATGGTACTCAGCTAAAAATAAATTCTTGAAGAGGCCATATTTATGATGAAAGTGATGCTTTAGATCTTTTCATATTATCAACTTTGTTTTGTCATCATCAAAAGAAAATTATGAATAATCAAAATGAATAAGGATTATTTCTGTAACTTCAGAATATTTTCTATATAATTACCTATTTATAAAATCAAGATTTGGTAATTTGTGATTAGTGAGTATTGGTCATGTATCATTACCAAAACTAAATAGTAGAGGCCAATGACTAATGATATTGATAATCATATTAACTTCAAGCATAGACTATTTAAAAATTCAAGTTGTTCCACATATTCCATATCCTCCTCAAAATTCTAGAATTAAATACCAACTTTATCTCTAGGTGAAAATAAAGACTTAATTTGGGACCATTATTAGTATAATTCATTCATTCATTTATTTGCTCATTCATTCATTCAACATATTTTACTTTTAGAAAACATTGAATAGAATGTTTGAATTGAATATGAATTGAATTGAATATGAACTGTGCTAGAAGTTAGTACAAAATAATAGTAAGAAACACCTTTATTCCAGAATGAGGAAAATAAATGCAAGAATAATGGTACTGTAATACTCACTTTCCCTTCATCTCTTGGGCTATCACTTAAATGTACAACTGGACCTGGATGAGTCTTTGTGGATCTGTTAAATCAATTCAAAATAGTAATTAAAAAATAAAATTAAAACACCTTACCATTATAGACTAGAACAAAAAAATTACACTAAAATACACTCCCAATATTCTGAGGTTTAAGCTTAGATTCATTTGAGTTTTGGTTATTTTTCTTTAAGACTACTGTTCTTTCTCCTAATAATTCTATTAAAGTAGGTATAATTTTTTTTATCAGGTTTAAGAGCACAAATCCACATAACAACAGGATTCCTCATTTCTATAGCACAAAAATTATATACACAGAGACAACATTAATAATGAAAATGATGCTTTAGATCTTTTAATGTTATCAACTTTATTTCCTCATTATCAAAGAAAAATTATTAATAACCAAGATGAATTATATCTTTTCATTAAATTATGAATCTATGAGTTAGTATCTATATGTTTGTTGCCAGATCTGAGCCTCTAAAAATTTGAAATTGAATTTATGCAGACAAAAGGGAATTTACATAGCCACAAGGCTAATGCTGTAAGTCCGTTTCAGACAAATTGCAAAGTATATAACCGATTTACATTTTCCTTTGACGTAAAATCTCTGATTTTGCTCGTAAGAAAAGTACAGTAGCTCCACTGATTTACAAAGAAGTCTTCTCTAGTGATAGCCAGCTTACAGAAAACTGACAAACTGGGGAAACAGTTTGCTAGTTATGTCTCATTTATTTGCTCATCCAAGGTAATCAATAACAGATAACTATGTGTCTAAATGTGTATTTTTAAAGGATCTGTGCTCTGTAAATCTGACCTTTAATTTATTCTACTCTTATATCTGGCATGTTTCTTTTATATTTCCTACTTTAACATATCATTGTTAAATATGGTAATGTCATGTTTAAAGACAATATGATCTGATATGACCATAGATTTATTATTGCTCATTTTCCCACATTCTTTCTTCAACAGTCTAATTGTGCCAGACTAATCCTATTATGATTATATTGACAGTTATAATTTCTTTTTAATATAATTTATTTCTTATGCATACATGAAAACCATAAAAGATTATTCACAAAATAGTAAAGAAGATTAAATTTTAAAAACTTTTTGAGAATAGAAAATTAACTCCAGCTTCTTCAGATACGGACTCCTCTCAGTAACTCAGAGGAACAAAACACTTATTTGTTATTGGTTTTATCCTAAATTTTCTTATCTAAAAATGAAGATAGTAGTACTGACCCTACTAATTATGAGGAATATTTATATATAGCACCTAATATAAAGCCAAAACATAGTAAGTACTCAATGAATAGTATGTAGGATGACTTCTGTAAATCACTGAAATAATTGGAAACCAGAGTTACTATCTGCATTCTAACTACAATGTTTTATTAGAGTAAAGTGCCTCTGATAAGGAACAATGTCCTTCAATTATCCTTTGGAAACTAATAATATCCAACAAACTACAAATTCCTGTCTTTTGGGTTTAATTAGAACAACAAATACAAAAGTGTACTCCATGATAAACTAGTTGTTACTCAGTTTCAGATGATTATTTATTTCTACTCTACCAATCTTCAAATATTAGAAATAACTCATAACATATTTAAATACTCTAATAGCCAACAAAACATATCTGTGAGCCAGAACTGGTTAACTGTCTGCTAGTTTGCTACCTGTTTTCTATATACTTTTCATGAACAATCTCATCTCTTCATCACCATAAATTCTATTTCATTACCTTTAGATCCATATATCCTACACTTCCTACCATTTCCCATACCAGTTCCACTAGCATGTCTTATAAATACATACAAATCAACCCACCGTAAATTGACTTCATTGTTTTTCTCCCAATCCACACAATCTCCTGATTTTTTTCACTAAATGACACCCTTTTATACACAGTTGCTTAAGTCTCACACCTGGGTATTACTCTTAATTCTTCTCTATTATTGTTACATCTTCCCATAATACCAAAGTCTTGCTTTTCTACCTTCTATTAATATTTAATTATGTCAGCTTGTCTCTAAATCAATGGTAATGTTAATCAAGAATACAGTCTGTTCTCTTTTAATCATTTCTTTATACATGCCCTCAGAGTCATCTTCCTAAATGCAAATTTGATCAAGTCAATTCTCTCCTAAAAACTGTTCAAATTCTAGCTCCTGGCCTTTAAGTCCAAACTTCTCAAACTGGCCTACAAGGCCTTTCATATTATACACCATGATTATCTCTCCTCTAGATTTATCTTTTGTTATACTCTCTCAGGTATTCCAACCAACTAAACTACTTAAAATTCCTGTGCATGTAAGAAAGACTCTCTCACATTTCATCCTTTAAACCTTCTGTCCCCTCTTCCTAGAATACTCCTACCCCTCTCTCCTAATTGTTCACTCAGCTAACTAAAATTCTCATCCTTTAGATCTCAACATAGATGTAATTTCCTTTATAGATACTTCTCTGAGAAGTTAGGTGTCCTCATGGAATTGCCACATTTTATTTCCAATATATTGTAACTGCCTTTTAAATTAATCTCACCTTTATTAGACTGAAAGCCCCAAGAAGATAGTAATTATATCTTCCCAGTTCACAGTTGGATTCATCTAGCATATATCATAGTGCACAATAAATATGTTTGAATGATTGTTAAACACAAGCCCTACACTTATGATTTAATAAAGTTCATGATCAAACTTTAATCATATATAGAAAATAATAGGTTATATATATATATTTTTTTTTTAGGTTATATTTTTTAAAAAGCTAAGGGCTGCCCTGCAGAAACATCTATTTCTGTACCATAATCTGGAATATATTTTCCAATAGAAAAAAATTTTAATGTCAGTTTAGTTCTATGCTACTATTTTATGAGGTGTTCTACAAACATAACTGTTTCCATGGACAATGTGTTTCGGTTTCCAAATAATGAATATATGCATTTTGGGAACACAAGCTATTTATAATAATTAGGACTACCTATAATTATAATTAAGAGACTTCACTAAAAAATAGAAACTGAAAAATAACATTGAATAAAAAGTACTTTGAGTAAGAACTTAAATAGAAATAATTTCACATATCTTTTAAAGACAATTCTGCATTTGCATACTTAGAAAATATATTGTTAAAACTTGGGTCTAAAATTCTATTAATGAAATGTCTCTTTTAAATAAATATTTTATTATTGTCGCATACACTTGACACGTTTCAACAGGAAGTGACATGCATTTTCTGATATATCTCAAGAGGTAGAGAGCAATTAAAACAATTGGGATTTAAAACTACATAGATAACAATGGATCTATAATTCTGTGGGATACACTTTTGGAAAACTGGTCTAAGTAAACTAAGAAACATTCGGAGGTGATGTTGTCTACTAATAATTTCTAGAGGATACTTCAGGACATTTTCAGAGGCATGTACAACTCTTTTCTAAAAGATCAGGTTTATATAAATGATAGATTCTATTCTTATCCTGTATCACATGTCTAAGATCATACTATGAAAAACACAAGTTCCTTATTTTATTTTAGTTCCTCTTAATTTTACTCTCTTTTATAGTATTTAAATTCATCATTAATCCTGAAATCATAAAGTATAGACTATGCAAATACATAGAGGTAAAGTATAGGTCACTAATTCAGGTAGTATTAATTTGAACTATAGAAAGTATTTGTTAAGTATATGATATGGAAACAAAATAGCAAAAGTGGTGGAATATTTGGTCTATTTAGATAATGTATTAGTAGGATTCAATTGAACACAAACAATATATGTATTACTATTTGTACTAATATTAAATTTGTATAAAAGTTCTAAAATTCAATCTCTCAACATTATCAATATCCTTTATCATCTTTATCAATATCCTAAGAAAATTATGAAAGTAAGTTCAGCCTTATTTACTACTTTTATACAACTCAGATTATAGTGGGAAAACCTTTCCCAAATAGCTAAAAAAGTAAATAATTTTTTAGGAGTTCTAATTCTATATAGTCTATAGAATAAATTTTTTTTAAATACACATGTAGAACATTAAAACATAGGAGTAAAATAGCTCATGTAAATTATAAATGAAAGCTCTACGTCAATAGTATGTAACTATCATACTAATTCTTCAATAATGTCACCATTAGAATGATTATTCTTCTAATGGTCACTATAGAGTAGCCACTCTGTGGAAAGTATCAAAATAAGCCAAGTATAAAGAAAAAGAAAGGAGCAATGAACAAAGATTCTTCCCTGGAGCAGTTTTTAATCAAGAAGGAAGAATTACCACTAACAAAAGACCCATTAGAAAAACAAAATCAAAACAAAACAAAACAAAACAGACCCATTAAGACATAAAACAAAAGGAATATTGTAACAAGAAAATAATTAGTAACAACCTTTCCTATATATACAAGCATACTGAAACATTAAAAATAGGGAATAGGAGATTTATTATAAAGATCAGACTGAAGCCTCATGAAAATAAGCAGTTTTAATCAGAGTTCTGGATAATTATTATATACCTCAGGATATGCATATGTATGTATGCCAGCCTCAAACATAACTTATTAAGGACCTAATATGTACAGAGCATAAACATTTATTAAAGAAAATTTGTTTTTCTGATTAACACAGTGACCAGGAGAATTATTTGTGTCATACTACAAAAAAATGGCTTAGAATTCCATAACATTTCACATTTGGGAAATTTCACATTTTATATATGCATAAACTTAAGTATCAATGCCAAAGTCAAAGGAATTATTACCACTAACCACATATCCAAATAGCTATATATATATGACCACACAAAAAATATTGATAAATTGATTCTCCTTAGAGCCCTGCATAATATGTTAGTGAGGTAAGTGAAGAATGAGCAATAAAAAATATGTGAACTGATCATGATTCTTTTTACGTAAAACTAAATGTGGTCACAATTCACTTGCAATTCCCATTGGAAGTGGCTATACTAACAATGACTGTAAAAAAAAATGAGATGATTTCCATGTATAACTTTTAGAATGAACCTTAATATTTTATCATCAAATTTTGCATATATAACCCTTAATTATTCAGAAATCCTGAAGTATTCAGAAAGTCTAAAACTAGAATATGTTAATACTACAATATCTATTTTTAAAAGTCTTTATGGTTTTAAATTATTTTTGCTAAACTTTTCATTCAAATTAACCATAAATTAGCTATGTTTCAAATTACTCTGTAATTTGACGTGTTTTACATAACCATATGAAATATTTAAGTCAAGTAAAGTGATATTTAAGTTTAAACTTACAGCTCAATTGCCTTGTTCCACATGATAACGTATCCAGAAAGAATGAAAGATTCAATATTTACAATATGTGTATTTCCTCTTTCTGTTCCAACATAGAGCCATTTACTCTGGAAAGGTAGATGACAGTAAGTAATTCTGAAAGAAAGAAAATTACAATTAAAATATCTAAATTTTATGTTTGGTCAGCATTATATTTCCTTATACTTTTTAGATAGTGATAGCTATATAAACAATAAAATGTACTATACACTCAAATAGCATTTATAGACTGTAGAGGACAAATAAAAGTATACCATTAAAAACAATAATGATAATGATAATAACAACCACTATTAAAATAAGTATATACCATGGGCATTAACAATATATATATTATTTCTAATTCTGAAAAGAATAATGCAAGACAGATATACATTTCTATTTTATGAAGAGGAAACTGAGGCCAAGAACTTTTATTTATACTTGCATTGGACTGACAACTAGTAAGTGGCAACCTCAGGATTCAAATCTATTTCTGACTGGTTGCAAAATTAGCAAATTTCTACACTTGTGGTTTTTATTTAGTAATATTCACTTCAAATAGAAATTAGGTATATCTGAAATATACATTTCAGAGTTATCATAGAATTTTTAGCTTTATATATGATCATAAGTTATTTAGTTTTTTATTCAGATCCTTGCTATTTAAATAGTATAAAGAAAGCTTATAAGTCAGAGATCTATTCTACTATTCCTTTATTTTTTTTTCTTTTTTGTTCTGACTTTATCTTCACAATGGGGTTTCTAACCTAACCAATTCTGGGAAACTATTCTGTAGCCAAAGAAACCATGACTCCTGCAAATGAAATCTGGGAATTTACCAGAATATTCTATTCATAGTGTATCACTCTTTCTAGTTTGCCTATTCCCACTCCTTAATTGCTCATAAAAAGACAAGGGAGATAAATTCAGTTATCCTTTGCCAGAACCTGTTATTGAATCAAAATGTTTCATAGAATTTATTCAGAAAGAAAAAAACCTGGTAAATTGTTAGAAGAAGAGGACAGAATTCTGATGCCAGGCAGACACACCAATACGGAAAAAAAAAAAAAAAAAGGAATGTGAATGGTAAAATTCACATATGATAATGGACAATTCTGATTAAAACCTAGAGTCTAGAATTGCTGTTGCCAAGGGTTACTTAATAATGTCCCAGAGGAAATAACTTGATGATCATGTTTCTCGGCCATGAAGTATCTATTCTCAACTCAATATAAGTAGAAAAAAAGAGGATTTTTTTTAAATTTTATTTATTTATTTATGATAGTCACAGAGAGAGAGGCAGAGACATAGGCAGAGGGAGAAGCAGGCTCCATGCACTGGGAGCCCGATGTGGGATTCGATCCCGGGTCTCCAGGATCGCGCCCTAGGCCAAAGGCAGGCACCAAACCGCTGCGCCACCCAGGGATCCCAAAAAGAGGATTTTTTAAAAGAAGGTTTAAGATCCTTTCTGAATCACAATGCAAGTAAAAAAAAATACTAATTCCATAAAAGTAGACAAAAATTTAGGAGTTCAGGTAGATAAAAAGCAAACTTCAGTATAATTATTTCCAAGGTTAAGAAGAAAAGTCTAAAAACTGCCAAGTTTCAATAATGAGACCTAAAGCAAGAGGCAAAATTCCAATAGAGACAATCTTCACAGTATAAGAACGATGGAATACATGAAAAAGATCCAAATATTATTAGAAGTATTCCTTGAACCAATACTATGAAATGTCTCATTCTTACTGACAAGAAACTAGACCCTTGATAACAAAAGGGTTTCTATCTCATGTCCAAATGTCCAACTGATAGGTAGTGGTTAAATAACTAATAAAGAAAGATCCCCAGGATTTATCTGAACCCATTAAAAAAGAGTAATTTGATTTACTGAAAATGCTTGACCTGGATGAGAGGGCATGATTATTACTTATGTTGTATATTTGATAACACTAATAAGTAGGCAATACTTTTTTGAATTTAGTTTATTGTATTTAATAGTCACACTTTTATTTGTAATGCATTTCTACCACCATCACCTGCAAAATAGATTTTCTTCTATATAGGACCCCTGGAAAAATAATCTTGTTTCTATATCCATATTCACTATCGTTCTCTATAGTAAATCATCTAAGATGCTGTTAGTCTTCCATCCATTTACCCTATAATTCAAACTTCACTGAATAATCCATTATTCATTTCATACATATTCAAAAGCACTGTCCTTGATTACAACACATCTACTCTTTCTCTCAAAACAAAAACAAAAACAAAAACCCAAAGCCATCTAATAAGAGAGATAAGAAGACAAGTAGACAAGTAAGAAAAATAAAAGTAAAATGTGTTAATTGCTATAAAGGGTCCAAATAAGGGAAGGACTAATTCCAGTAAAGACAATCAAGGGAAGGTAATGTATAAAACTGTATTTAAATTGGGCCATTACATTAAAGATCAAGTAACTGTAGTTTGAAAAATATATGTTACATAACCATATGAATAAATAAAATCAATGTTTTCAAGCTTGAAAAATGTACAGACTTTAAAAAATTGTTTTGCTTATCCTCATTTTTGACTTCCTTTTATGAATTCTTTAGCTTATGTATAAAAATAATATAAGATATAAATTCCTCATACTTATGGCTCTTACATATAATAAAACAAAAAAATACAAAATAAATACAAATAAAACTGCAACTAAAATTCAAATCAATAACAGTATATATGACAGATGGATTTTTTTAAAGAAATAATTAACTCATGATATGGATATGTTTCTAACTGCCTAGTTTCTTTTGAATTTGGTATACCTATATTCATACTATGCTTTCCTTTTACCACTTATCTCTATTTGAACAGTTTGGAACCCTATTCCATAGTAAACCATCACGTAATTTTACAATCATATGGTATAAATACATAATACCATGTACATAGTCCACTTATTTTATTAATCTGCAATAATTAAAATAACACTATTTGTTGCCAACACATACATCAATGCAAATTTAATTTCACATATTGGACCTGTGTGACAGCATTTTTGAATGAAATGGTTTGTTTAAGTCATTCAGAATCTTTCCATTAGTGTAATTATAAAAATATTATAATCAGAAATTGCTGTAGAACATTCATAACTCCAAGACTATGCCTATAGATCCTAATTTGAGAGCACTGTGAACACAAGCCAAGAATATATTTTAATAAAATAAGTAGTTTAAAGTTACAGAAATTTTATTGTATGAAATTATGCAAGGTGAAACTTTTTTCCCCTAAGTTATAACATAGTTCAATTTTAGTCTCTGTCTCTAGTTCCTTCTATAGCATTTATAACTATACTTTACAACCTGGGTATACTAAGAATCAGGTACATTCTACATATTAAAAATACAAATGCCAGAGAGAAAATTCAGCAGTTTTGAAGTAATCTAGCAATACTATTTAAAGCTCTTTCTGGGTGGTTTTGATACACAACCACAAGTAAGAACTACTAATTTATAGCAATAATTCTTATCTTGGTATAAAAAATTATCTCATTGAAATGCCTATTTCCACATTCCAGGTACACAAATTATGACTCATGGACTTGGGATGGAAATGGGACTGATATTTTAATAAGTAACCTTAGTACTTGCTATTCAAAATGAAGTCCACATACCAGCATGGACATAACTTGGAAACTTTAATAGAAATCCAGAATCAGAAACTGCATTTTATGAAGAACCCCTAGGTTAATCATATATACATTAAAGTTTAGTTAGCACTTCTTTGGCTGATTCTATGACTGATAGCCTATGAATCACATTTTATGAGATACTGTGCAATGATTGAAAGACTGCTGCTAATTTACACTTCAAGTTTTGGGATAAGAATCTAAATTACTAAGTTAGTAGTAGGGATAAAGCCTTGTACCTATGTAGTTCCCCCCAAATGAGCTAACAATGGTGATAAGAAGCACAACAGCAGCCAGGGAAAGAAATAGCTAGCTACACTAAGATTCCCTTAGCATCTTAATTCAAAGACTGATACTTAGGTGTTTTAGTAGAAAAACTCAAATCATATAAAAGAAAAAATATAGAATTAAAAATTCTCTAAGAAAAAGAATCTGACAATTTTGGACAATGTGTACCTAGATGGAGTTATAACACAAGAGCCAAATTAAACAGATAACTGAAAACTTAGTTGAATTTCATTCACAGTCTTAGTTAACTAACCAAATAGTAAAAAACATATTTAATTTTGTTACCTGTAATTATTTGGAAAACTATCAAACATAAGCCAAATTTTAAAAATAAACCAAATCTTTGCAATTCCATAGGGAATAACACCATGATTTCTGGCAAATCCAAGTCTGAGAAGTTTATTCTCATTCTCCTATAGCAAAAGAAATAATATTTTCTACCTTCATTTAAATTCACAGAATATTTCAACTTCTGAGTGACAGAATTGAGTTCATGGAGACTGTGTGCAGAACAAGAACGAGGCACTGGTATCCTGGGACAGTAGAAGTAAAGTAAGAAGTGATAATTAGACTCTACCCAGAAGTTATGAAGTGCCTCTCCCTATCTCAGGAGTTAGTAAAAGGCTAGCAGGAATACTGAACTTCTGTTCCGAATTGTTAGTAACAAGATGATATCTGTCCTTCCAGCCAATGCAATGCCAAAACAACCCGCCCCAAACAGAAGGTTTAAATAAGATCTACAATGTCAAAACATAACATCCAATATATCCAGTTTTAATAAAAACTCACTCATCATATCAAGAAATAGGAAAATCTCAATTTGAATGAAAAATACAATGGATACCAATATGATACAGATGTTAGAATTCACTGACAAATATTTAAAAGGAACTATCATAAAAATGCAATAAGCAATTATGAATGAAATGAAATGAAAAATATATAAAGCTGCAGCAAAGAAACAGGGGATAAAAATCAAATGCAAATTTTAATACTGAAAATTACAACAAAGAAAATTAAAAAACCCATGCATAAGCTCAATAGCAAGATGGAGGGACAGAATATAAACTCCATAAACTCACAGATAAAACAACATGAATTATCCAATCTGAACAACACACAGAAAATAGAATTTTTTTTAAAAAAATGCTGGAAACTAAGAAACCTGTGAGACAAAAAAAGAAAAGATCTAACAATCATGTTATCAGGGCCCTACAAGGAAAGGAAAAGAAAATGGGGCTGAAAAAGTAGTCAAAGAAATCATGTCTAAAACATTCGTAAATGTGGAAGAAAAAAAAGATTCAAGAAGCTGAGAAAAACTAAACAGAATAAACCCAAAGAAATAAAATTAGGACAGATAATAGCCAACTATCTAAAAAAGAAAAAATTCTGAAAGCAGCAAAATAGATAAAACACCTTAATTATAGGGGAAAACATTCCAGTGACAACAGATTTCTCACCAGAAAACCAGAGGCCAAAAGGAAATAGAACACTACTCAATGTGCTTAAAAGAAAGAATTACCAACACAAAATTCTATGTCCCCCCAAAATACCCCTCAGGAATAAAGGAGAAATCTTGATATTATTAGATGAAAGAAAACTAAGATTTGTCACTACAAGACAAACTCTAAAAGAATTGTTAAGAGGAGTTCACTAAACAGGAAAAAAATATCAAAGAGATTTTTAAATATCAAATAAATTAAAAACTATAGGCAGAGTAAAAATACAGTTAAATTCAGTATATTTTCCTCCTTTGAGTACCTTAAACTATGTCCCATAGTTGAAGCAAAAATTATAACATAGTCTAAGGTGGTTCTAAATACAGAGAGAGGAAAATTTATTTAAAATTAAGTAAAGGAACATTAAGAAAGGAAAGATCTCTATACTTTATTCAAATTGAGAAAATGCAATAGCAATAGATAGTGATAAGTTGTTTATACATAATGAAATATCTACAGCAACCACTCAAGAAGTGAAATGATACAAAGAGATACCTTAAAATCATACATAAGTCAAAATGGAATTCTAAAAAAAAGTGTTCAATTCCACAGGATGGTCAAAAAGCACATTTGAAAACATAAAATAAGCAGACAATAAAAAATAAATTGAGAACTTAAGCACTAACATATCAATAATTATATAAAATATAAATACCAGTTAAATACAGATTGGCAGAGTGAGCTACTATATGCTGCATATAAGAAACTTACTTTCAATATACTGACATGGTGGGCTGAAAGTAACAGGGAGGACAAAGATAGTTCATACAAACATTAATCAAAAGAAAGCAGGAATGGCTACACAAATATCAGATTAAAAAAAAAAAAAAAAGAACCTTTGGAGGAGAGAACATGACCAGGACATTCTGTAAAGATAAAAAGATCAATTCACCAAGAAGACATGGCAATCCTAAATGTGCATGTCCAAACAACAGGATGAAAATTACGTGAAGCAAAAACTGAGAGAGAAAAAAGAGAATCTAATTCTAGCAGATGTCAATACCTGTCTCTAGCAAATTAGCAAGGATATAGAACCCAACACAACCACTAGTTAACAGGAACTAATCAACATTTATAGAATAATCTGCCAAAGAACAACAAAATATTCTTGCCACCACAAGACAGATAAGGTACAGCACATTCTGCACTAAAAAATAAACTTCAACAAACTTAAAATAACCGAGTCATACTGATTGTGTCCTTTAAACACAATAGAATCAAATTAGAAATAAATACAAGAGAAAAAAATCTCCAAATACCTGTAACTAAGCAACACATTTCTAGTTTATGGGTCCAAGAAGTCATTACAAAATAATTAAAAAATAAAAGCCACAAACACAAGAAATAAAAAGTGTTGACAAGGATATAGAGAAAAAGGAACCCCCGTGTAGTGTAGAAGGGACTGCAAGCTGGTACAGGCACTGTGGAAAACAGTCTGGATATTTTTTTTAAAAAAATAAAAATAGAATTACCATATGACCCAGTAATTCTATTAGTAGGTATTTACCCAAAGAAAACAAAAGCCCTATACTCATTGCAGCATTATTTATAATACCCAACATATAGAAGCAACCTAACTGTCCATCCATAGATGAAGAGATAAAGATGAGCTGGTGTATATACACGATGGAATATTAAACATCCCTAAAAAGAATGAGATCTTGCCATTTGCAACAACATGGATAGACCTAGAGAAACAATGCTAAGTAAAATAAGTCAAAGAAAAACATACTGTATGATTTCACTCATATGTACAATTTAAGAAAAAAATAAATGATCAAAGGAAAAAAGAGGCAGGTAAAAAAAAAAGTCTTAAATTGATATAACAAACTGGTGGTTGCCAGAGAATAGGTGGGATGAAATAAAGGGTACACTTATCTTGATGAGCAGAGTAATGCATAGAATTGTTGAATCATTATACTGTACACCTGAAACTAATATAACAATACATGTTAATCATACTTCAAAAAAAAAGATGTATCTTAAGTTCATAGAAAACAATACATTGAACTGAACGATGCTGCATATATATGAAATCAAAACTCATGAAACACAACTAAAGCAATGCCACAAGGGCATTTATAGCAGTAAATACTTACATTAGAAAAGAGAAAGTTTCAGGTCAATAACTAAGCTCCCACCTCAAGAACCTAGAAAAATAAGAGCAAAATAAACCTAAACCAAGTAGACAAAAAGAAATAATAAAGAACAAAAATCAATGAAATCGAAAACAGAAAAGCAATGGAGGTGATCAGTGAAACAAAAAGCGTGTTCCTTTAAAAGTTCAATAAAGTTGAAAAGTCTCAGCAAGATTGACATAGAAAAAAGGACATAAAAGACAATTTATCGATATTAGAAATGAAACAAGAATATCACTAAGATCAGGCAAATTTAATATGATAAATAACAACTCTATACAAACATATATGACAATGTAGGGAGAATGCATCAGTTCCTCAAAAAGCACAAATTGGCACAATACCCCAAATCTGAAATAAATTGAATAGTCCTATAACTATTAAGAAAATTTAATTAATTTTTTAATTTCCAGAAATCTCAGGCTCAGATTCACTAGTGAATTGTATTAAACATTTAAAGAAAAACTGAAAATCTACTCCAGAAAATAAAGAGAGAAAACTATGAAACCAGCAATTATTACCATAATACCAAGACAGATAAGGACTCCACTAAAAAACAGAATTACAGGCCAATATCTCTGGCAAACATGGATGAAAAAAATTCCCAATTAAATACTAGCGAACTGAATCCATCTGTACCTTATAAGAATCATTCACTACACTCAAGAAGGATTTATTTTAGGGATAAAAGTGTAGTTCAACTTTAAAAATCAATGTGATATATCACATTAACAAGAGAAAGGATAAAAATCATATGATCATCTTAACAAATAGAGAAAAAACACTTGGCAAAGTACATCAATTCATGATAAAAACCCTGAACAAAGTGGGCTTAAAGGGAACATACCTCAGTACAATAAAGGACATCTATGAAAAATCCACAGCTAAAACTATCCTAAATGAGGAAAAACTGAGAGATTTTCCTCTATAATCAGGAACAAGACAGAGGTGTCTGCTCTCACCACTATTATTTAACATAGTAGTGGAAGTCCTAGCCATAGCAATCAGATAACAAAAAGAGAGGGGGGGGAAAGTCATCCATATCGAGATAGGAAAAAATGAACGGGAAGAAGGAAGAAGTCCAACTTCCCCTATTTGCAGATAATATAACACTATACATAGAAAACCTTGAAGACTCCACTAAAAAAATTGCTGGAACTGATAGAGGAATTGAGTAAAGTTGCAGGATACAAAATCAATGTATAGAAATGTATTATATTTCTATACACCAATAATGAAGCAGCAGAAAGAGAAATCAAGGAATCTATCCCTTAATTTACAATTGTACCAAAAACATTAAGATACCCAGGAATAAACCTAACAAAATGGTGAAGGACCTGCACTCTGAAAACCATAAAACACTGAAGAAAGAAACTGAAGATGGCACAAGACATAGAAATAAATTCCACACTCACAGATTGGAAAAACAAATGTTGTTAAAATGTCTGTACTACCCAAAGCAATATACACGTTTAATGCAAACTCTATCAAAATACCAACAGGCAAGAACAAACAATCCTGAAACATGTATGGAACCAAAAAAGATCTCAAAAAGCCAAAGCAACCTTGAAGAAGAAAAAAAAAGCTGGATGTATCACAATTCTAGACTTCAAGTTATATTACAAAGCTGTAGTATGGTACTGGCACAAAAACAGAAATATAGATCAATGGAACAGAACAGAAAATCTAAAAATGAACCCACAACTATATGGTCAATTAATCTTTGACAAAGCAGGAAAGAATATTCAATGGAAAAAAGACAGTCTCTTCAACAAATGGTATTGGGAAAACTGGATAGTACCAGGCAAAAGAAAGAAACTGGACCACTTCCTTATACCATACTCAAAAGTAAATTCAAAATGGATGAAAGATCTAAATGTAAGACAGAAAACCATTAACAGCCTAGAGGAGAACACAGGCAGTAACCTGTTTGAAATCCAGCCACTGCCAACTTCTTACTACATATGGTTCCTGAGGCAAGAAAAACAAAAGCAAAAATAAACTATTGGGATTCTGTTAAGATAAAAAGCTCCTGCACAGCACAGTAAACAATCAACGAAACTAAAAGGTAATCTACAGGAGAAGATTTTTCCAAATGACATATCTGATTCAGGGTTAGGATCCAAAATATAAAAAGAATTTATAAAACCCAACACCCAAAAAACAATCTAATTTAAAATGGACAGAAGACATGAATAGAATTTTACCAAAGAAGATATATAAATGGCCGACACATGAAAAGATGCTCAGCATCACTCATCATAAGAGAAGTACAAATCAAAACTACAATAAGATATCACCTTGCACCTGTCAGAATGGCTAAAATTAACAACACAAGAAACAACAGTTGTTGGTAAGGATGGGGAAAAAAGAGAATCCTCTTGCACTGGTGGGAATGCAAACTGGTATAGCCACTCTGGAAAATAGTACAGAGACACCTCAAAAAGTTAAAAAGAGAACTACCCTACCATCTAGCAATTGCACTACTAGGTATTTACCCAAAAAATACAAAAATACTAATTTGAAGGAACTCATGTGCCCTGGTGTTTATAGCAGCATTATCAACATAGCTAAATTATGAAAACAACCCAAGTATCCATTGACTGAAGAATGGATAAAAAATATGTGGGGGATACACACACACACACACACACACACACACACACACACACACACACAGATATTACTGGGCCAATAAAAAGAATGAAATCTTGCCATTTGCAACAACATGAACAGAGATAGTATTATGCTAAGTGAAATAAGTCAGTCAGAAAAAGACAAATACCATTGACTTCACTTATATGTGGAATTTAAGAAATAATATAAGTAAACAAAAGGAAAAAAGAGAGAGGCAAACTAAAAAACAGACTCTTAATTATAGAGAACAAAGTGATAGTTACCAGAGGGGATGTGGGTGGGAAATGGGTTAAATAGGTAATGGATATTAAAGAGTGCACTTGTGATGATCACAAGTGTTATATGGAAGAGTTGGGTCACTATATTGTATATCTGAAATTAATATAACACTATATTAACTGGAACTTAAATAAAAGCTAAAAAGAGAACAGCTAATTACATACCTTAAATATATAAAATTTTAACTTGTCAATTAGAATTCAATAAAGCTTGTGGGTGCAGGAGGAATAAGCTACACATCAATACTCCTCATGAATACAGACATAAAAATCCTTAACAAAAATTGAGCAGTATATAAAAATACCAAGAGGGGCTTATTCCAGAATGCAAGGTTATCTCAACACCAGTACATCAATGTGATTCACCATTATATAGGCTAAAACAGAAAAGTAACATGATCATATCAACTGATGAAGAAATAGCATTTGACAAAATTCAACACTCAATCATGATTTAAAAAAACTATCAAAAATTGCTTTCGAGGGTATTTTCTCAATTTAATAAAGAACAGCTACAAAAATCCTACAATTAAAATTCTATTTCATTGTGAACGACTTTTCTTTCTAAAATCAAGAACAAGGCAAAGATGTCTGCTCTCATCACTCTTTTTAAAGATACTATTGGAAATTCTATCCAGTGCAAAAAAGCAATAAATGGAAATAAAAGCATGTAGATCAGAAAGGAAGAAACAAAACTTTTCTATTTGTGGATAGCATGATGATATACATAGCAAATCCCAAGGAATCTACAAAGAAACTGTTAGAACTAACAAGTGACTTTACCTACATTGCACCATATATGATAAATATACATAACTCAATTGTAATTGTACATAATAGCAGTGAACATATATAAGGTAAAATTTTAAATGCAGTGTCATTTAAAGGCACTCAAAATATGATATACTGAGGTATAAATATTAAAATTGTATATATACAACTTGTATGTTAAAAACTATACAACCCAGATGAAAGAAATGAATGATCTAAGTAAACAGACATACTACATTCATGTATTTTAATACTTGACATAATTAAGATGTTGATTCACATTTTTATAAAACTCATGCAAGAAATTTTGTAGGTTTTGTAGACATTTAATCTAAAAATTTCTATGAAAAGATAAAGGAACTAGAATAGCTGAAGCAATTGTGAAAAAAAGTGCAAATAGGAGTATAAGTTTACCCAATTTCAAAACATGATATATAGCTACAGTAATCAAGACTCTGTGGTATTGGCAGAAAGACCAACATACAGATCAATGGAACAGAACGGAGAACACAGAAAAGTAAGCCCACTTAATATATACAAATGACATTTGACAAATATGCAAGGCAATTCAATGAAAGGTCAACAAAAGGTACTAGAGAATTGGATATCCAGACAAAAATAAATCTCTACCTAAACTTTAAACACTATACAAAAAAACTCAATACAAATCACGCATTTACGTGTAAAATATAAAACTTTTACCAAAAAAAATTAGGAAAAAATCTTTGGGATCTAGGACTAAGTAATGAATTCTTAGATTTTATGAAAAAGTATTATCCATAATTAATAATAAATTGGGTTTCATCAAAACTTAAAACATTTTCTCTATGAAAGATCCTGTGAAGAGAATGAAGATACAAACTAAATACTGGGAGAAAATATTTGCAAACCATATATATGACAAAGGATTAGTATCTTGAATAAATTTTTAAATTCTCAAAACTGAATAGTTAAAAAAAATACTAGAGAAAGACCTAAAAAACTTTCTAAAAATCAATCACTTTTTATTGCACTTAGGAGAGAGAATCAGTCTTGACAAGCTACAATCCAGAAATCTCTATATATGGTGTTTTTAGGGAAACTAAAGAAACGACGGAGACAAAATATCAAGGACACTAGAAATATGTGAAGCCTCCAACAGAGTTATGGAAAATGTTAATATAGCCTAGCTCTTTGCCACATCAACATAAAACTTCACACTTCATCCATCTCAATAACTATTATCCAATACACTGCCTGATTTTAAACAAAAAATTACATGGCATGCTAAAAGGCAAAGATGAAAATCTGAAGAGACAAAGCAACATCAGAACCAGATGCAAATGTGACAAAAATAACAGAATTATAAAACAAGTAATTTTAAATGACTATAACTAATATTTTAAGTGCTCTAATGAAAATAGGAAACAACATACAGTCTGGATAAAAAAAAGCAGAGATATAAACTCAAAGATTCAAATGGAAATGTTAGATATTAAAACAACTGTAAATGAAATGAAGAATGCATTTAATGAGCTCATCAATACCATTGACACGGCAAAAGAAACAATCAGTAAACTTGAACATAGATTACTAGAAACTTACCAAACTTAAACAATAAGGAAAAAAAGGAGAAAAGAAAAAGGACAGAATATCCAAGAATTGTGTGACAGTTTCAGAAGGTTTAACAAAGTTTTAGAAGTTTTAATATAATTGGAATATCAAGAGAAAATGAACAGAAAAAATATTTGAAGAAATAATGACAAAGAACTTTCCAAAATTAATGACAGACACCAAACCACAGATCCAGGAAGTTCAGAGAATACCAAGGAAGATAAATATATAAAATCTACAGCTAGGCAGATCACATTCAAACTGCAGAAAACCACATGATGAGATGAGAACTGTGTGTTATACTATATGCTGGCAAATTAAATTCAATTTTAAAAATTGGAAAAAAAAGTTAAAAAAAAACTACAGAAAACCAACAATAAAGAGAATCTAGAATAAAGCTGCATGGGAAGGAAGCCCACTTACATATATAACCTATAGAGAAGAAAAAAAAAGAATTACAGTGGATTTCTCATCAGAAACCATGTAAGAAAGAAGAAAGGAGAGTGAAAGAATTGGCATTGTGGTTCAAAAAAAAAACCCTCGCCAACCTAGATTTCTATATCCAGAAAAATTATCCTCCAAATATGAAGAAATAAAAATGTCCCCAGAAAAACAAATTTTAAAAATGAGGAATTCTTTGCCAGTAGAGCTGACAAAAAAAAAGTTAAACATTTCAGGGAGATGGAATCTTCATTAAAAGAAGAGCTTGGGAGAAGGAATAAATGAAGGTAAAATAACAAACTTTCTTAGTTGATCTAAAAAATAAACATCTGTTTAAATTAATAACAGCAACAAAGTATAGTGTTTATTATAAATAGATTTGTTAAATAGCAACAGTGCTATAATACGTAGAAGGGATGATTTGAGAATAAGCTGTTATAAACTATACTCACTGTGGACCCTGAACTTTATGGTCAACTAATATTCGATAAAGGAGGAAAGACTATCCATTGGAAGAAAGACAGTCGCTTCAATAAATGGTGTTGGGAAAATTGGACATCCACATGCAGAAGAATGAAACTAGACCACTCTCTTTCACCATACACAAAGATAAACTCAAAATGGATGAGAGATCTAAATGTGAGACAAGATTCCATCAAAATCCTAGAGGAGAACACAGGCAACACCCTTTCTGAACTCGGCCACAGTAACTTCTTGCAAGATACATCCACAAAGGCAAAAGAAACAAAAGCAAAAATGAACTATTGGGACTTCATCAAGATAAGAAGCTTTTGCACAGCAAAGGATACAGTCAACAAAACTAAAAGACAACCTACAGAATGGGAGAAGATATTTGCAAATGACATATCAGATAAAGGGCTAGTTTCCAAAATCTATAAAGAACTTATTAAACTCAACACCAAAGAAACAAACAATCCAATCATGAAATGGACAAAAGACATGAACAGAAATCTCACAGAGGAAGACATGGACATGGCCAACATGCACATGAGAAAATGCTCTGCATCACTTGCCATCAGGGAAATACAAATCAAAACCACAATGAGATACCACCTCACACCAGTGAGAATGGGGAAAATTAACAAGGCAGGAAGCAACAAATGTTGGAGAGGATGCGAAGAAAAGGGAACCCTCTTACACTGTTGGTGGGAATGTGAAGTGGTGCAGCCACTCTGGAAAACTGTGTGGAGGTTCCTCAAAGAGTTAAAAATAGACCTGCCCTACGACCCAGCAATTGCACTGTTGGGGATTTACCCCAAAGATTCAGATGCAATGAAACACCGGGACACCTGCACCCCGATGTTTCTAGCAGCAATGTCCACAATAGCCAAACTATGGAAGGAGCCTCGGTGTCCATCGAAAGATGATGGATAAAGAAGATGTGGTCTATGTATACAATGGAATATTAGTCAGCCATTAGAAACGACAAATACCCACCATTTGCTTCAATGTGGATGGAACTGGAGGGTATTATGCTGAGTGCAGTAAGTCAATCAGAGAAGGACAAACAGTGTATGTTCTCATTCATTTGGGGAATATAAATAATAGTGAAAGGGAATATAAGGGAAGGGAGAAGAAATGTGTGGGAAATATCAGGAAGGGAGACAGAACATAAAGACTCCTAACTCTGGGAAATGAACGAGGCGTGGTGGAAGGGGAGGAGGGCGGGGGGTGGGGGGGAATGGGTGACGGGCACTGAGGGGGACACTTGACGGGATGAGCACTGGGTGTTATTCTGTATGTTGGTAAATTGAACACCAATAAAAATTAATTTATTTTAAAAAATAAACTATAGTCACTACCTATAAAGCAATGGGTTATTTTAAATTTTTAATCGAGATATAATTGCCTGAGTGGGAAATATCCGAGAGGGAGACAGAACATGAGAGACTCCTAACTCTGGGAAATGAACAAAGGGTAGTGGAAGGGGAGGTGGGCGGGGGGATGGGGTGACTGGGTGACAGTCACTGAGAGCGGCACTTGACAGGATGAACACTGGGTGTTACACTATATGTTGTCAAATCAAACTCCAATAAAAAATATACAAAAAAAGAGATATAATTGCCATATAACATTGTGAAAGTTGAGGTATATGAGGTGTTGGTCTGACACATTTATTTATTGCAATATGATTACTACAATAGTGTTAGTTCCTTTATCATGCCACATAATTGCTTCTTTTTTCTGTTGAAAACTGTTAAGATCTACTCTCAGCAACTTTGAAGTTCATAATTCAGTATTGTTGGCTAGAATCAATATATTGTCCATTAGACTTTCAGAAATTATCTATCTACAAGTTGCAAGTTGATAATCTTAAACAACATCTGCCCATTTCCCATCCCTGGTAACCACAATTCTGCTCTGCTTTTACAAATTCAGTTTTTTACTACATTTTATATTATAAGTGATACCATACACTGTTAGTCTTTCTCTCACTTTTCTCACTTTGCATCTCTCTCACTTATCTCACTTTGCATCTATCCATGATTTTGCAAATGGCAAGAGTTTACTCTTTCTGTGCCTGAAATCCTTCATTCTGTGTGCATATGTGTATTCATGTATGTATGCATGTATATGTATATTTATATATGTTTCACATCTTCTTTATCCTTTTACCCATTAAAAAACAGGTTATTTCCACATGTTGGCTATTGTGAATAATGTCACAATAAATATGTGACCTGTGTAGATATGTCTCAGAGATAGTTATTTCACTTCAGATATATATCCAGGAGTGGGACTGCTGGATCACGTGGCAGTTTAATTTTTAATTTTTTGAGAGTCTCCATGTTTTCAATAATGGCTGTACCAACTTACTTTCCCATCAACATTGTCTAGGGTTCCCTTTCTCCTCACCCTGAAGATCATTTATCTCTTGTCTTTTTGTTAAAAGCCATCCCAACCAACAGGTGTGAGGTGGAATTATGGCTTTGATCTGCATTTTCCTGATGATTAGTGGTATTGAAGATATTTTCATATTATCATCTGTTGGCGATTTGTATATGTTCTTTGGAAAAAATGACTAGTTCTTTTCCCATTTTTTTAAAAAGATTTTATTTATTTATTCTTAGAGACAGAGAAGGCGGGGGGAGAGGCAGAGACACAGGCAGAAGGAGAAGCAGGCACCACGCAGAGAGCCCGACGTGGGACTCGATCCAGGGTCTCCAAGATCACGCCCTGGGCTGCAGGCAGTGCTAAACTGCTGCGCCACCGGGGCTGCCCTCTTTTCCCATTTTTTAATTGGAGCTTTTGCTTTTTTGCATTTGAGTTGTATGCATACTATATATTTTGGGTATTAGCCCCTTTTCAGATATATGGTTTGTGAATATTTTCTAGGTGGCCTTCTCAATTTATTGGGTTTTTTGCTGTGCAGAAGCTTTTTAGTTTAAAGCAGTCTCACTCATTTTAATTTTTTTGAGGTAAAATCAATACACCTTGACTCTTGACCAATGAGAGCGATAGTTGCTCTGACTCTCTATGCAGTTAAAAATTCATGTATAGGGATCCCTGGGTGGTGCAGTGGTTTAGCGCCTGCCTTTGGCCCAGGGCGCGATCCTGGAGACCCAGGATCGAATCCCACGTCGGGCTCCCGGTGCATGGAGCCTGCTTCTCTCTCTGCCTGTGTCTCTGCCTCTCTGTCTCTCTCTCTCTGTGTGACTATCATAAAAAAAAAAAAAAATTCATGTATAATTTCTGACTCCCCAAAAACTTAACTATGAATAGCCTATCGTCAACTGGAAGCCTTACCAATAACATTGTCATTTAACACATATTTTGTCAGTTATGTGTATTATAAATGTTACTCTTATCATGAAGTAATACAGAGAAAAGAAAATGTTAAGAAAATCATAAAAAGGACAAAATACATTTATAGTATTGTGCTATATTTATCAAAAGAAATCCACCTGGAAATGGACATGCAGTTTAAACCACTGTTGTTCAAGAGTCAAATAAATATATTACATTATATTAGTTTCCGGTGTACAGCATAATAATTCAGTATTTGCAAATACCACAAAGTGATCACCACAGTAACTGTCAGCATCAAATTCACCCTCTTTATCCTTTTTCCCACCCCCAATTCCCCTCCCCTCTGATTAACCACCAATATGTTCTCTGCATCTGAGTTTTGATTTTAGATTCCACATATAAGTGAAATCATATGATAATTGTCTTTCTCTGACTTATTTCACTGAGCAAAAGAATACCCTCAAGGTCCATCCATGTTGTCACAAATGGCAAGATTTCATTCCCTTTTATGGCTAAGCAGTATTCCATTGTATGTGTATACCACATCTTCTTTACCCATTCATCAATCGATGGACACAGGTTTTTTGCATGCATGCATGTCTATTGTAATTAATGCTGCAATGAACAAAGAAGTAAACATATCTTTTTGAATTAGTGTTTTCTTGAGACAAATACCCAGAAGGGGGATAGATGGATCATATGGAAGTTCTATTTTTAATTTTTTGAGAATCTTCATACTATTTCCAATAGTGCCTGCACCAATTTACATTCTCATACTGCACAAGGGCATCCTTTTCTCTACAACCTCTCCAACAACTTATTTCTTACCTTTTTGATAATAGCCATTCTGACAGGCATGGAATGATATATCAATGTAGTTTGGGTTTGCATTCCCCTGATAATTAGTGATGTTGAGCATCTTTTCATGTGCCTGGCCATCTGGCCAGTCGTCTTTGAAGAAATGTCTACTGAGTTAATCTCCTCATTTTTAAATTGGATTGCTTTTGTTATAGTGTTGTTTGAGTTCTTTATATGTTTTGGATATTAACCCTTCATCAAATATATGACATATAAATATTTTCTCAAAGTTGCTTTTTCATTTTGTTGATGATTTTGCTTGCTATGTAGATGTATTTATTTGATGTAGTCCCATTTGTTTGTTTTATCTTTTGTTGCCACTGCCTCTGGAGACCTGAAACACTATCACCAAGAGTGATGTCAAGGAGTCTATTGCCTGTTTTCTTCTAGGAGCTCTTTGGTTTCTGGTCTTTTATTCAAGTCTTAATTCATAATTCATTTTCAGTTAATTTTTGTGAATGGTGTAAAATAGTGGTCCAGTTTCTTATGTATTCTTGTGCATGTGGCTGGTGATTCTTTCTCATGATTGTTTTAGGTATTCAGGGTCTTTTGTGGCTTCAAATAGATACAGCATAATTTTTCTATTTTGGTGAAAAATATCTTTAGAATTTTGACTAGGACTGCATTGAATCTACATATCACTTTGGGCAGTATGAACATTTTAACAATATTAATTCTTTAAATCTGAAAACATGGGATATCTTTCAATTATTTGTATCTCTTCAAATTCTTTCATCATTGTTTTATAGTATCCACTGTACAGGTATTTCACCTCCTTGGATAAATTTAATCCTATTTTATTACTTTTGATACTGTTGTAGATGGGAATGACTTCTTAATTTCTTTTTCAGATAATTTGGTTTTAGTGTATAGAAATACAGCTAGGACGTCTGAGTAACTCAGTTGGTTGTCTGACTTTGATTTTGGCTTAGGTCATGAGATTGAGCCCCACATCAGGGTGTACACTCAGTATGGAGTCTGCTTAATATTCTCTCTCTCCCTCTTCCTCTACCCTTTCCAGCCTCAGTTGGCATGTGTGTGCAAATGAGCTCCCTCTCTCTAAAATAAATAAATTTTGTTTTATTTTTTGAAAAAGAAATACAGTTGACTTCTATGTGTTGATTTGTATTCTGCAACTTTATTGAATTTATTTACTAGATATTACAGGTTTTTAGTAAAGACCCTAAAGTTTTCTATATTTAAAAACACATCATCTGCAAACAAAGATAATTTACTTTTTCCTTTCCAATATGGATGCCTTTAAGTTCTTTTTCTTACCTAATTGCTCTGCTAGGCCCTTTTAATTTTTTAAAAATATTTTATTTATTTATTCATGAAAGATACAGAGAGAGAGAGAGGCAGAGACACAGGCAGAGGAAGAAACAGGCTCCATGAAGAGAGCCTGATGTGGGACTCGATCCTGGGTCTCCAGGATCAGGCCTGGGGCTGAAGGTGGCGCTAAACCGCTGAGCCACCGGGCTGCCTGGACTTTTTAATTTTTAATTAAAATGTTGACTTAAAATGGCAAAAGTAAGCATCCCTGTCTTGTTCCTAATTATAGATGAGAGGATTTTAATTCTTAGGATTAAGCATGATGTTAGCTATTGGCTTGTCATATACTGCCTTTATTATGCTGAGGAACACTCCTTTTATATCCAACTTGTCAACTATGTATCACAAAAGAATATTTTATTTTCTAGACTTTTCTGTATCTATCAAGATGATCCTATAATTGTTACCTTTCATTCTACTAATGTAGTGGTTCATATTTTTTGATTTGTGTTTATTAAACCATTTTTGCATCATAAAGATAAATCCCACTTGATCACAGTGAATGATCCTTTTAATATGCTATATATTTGGTTTGTTAATTTAGTGAGCAATTTTACATTTGTATTTTACAGAAATAATAGTCTATAAGCTTTTTTCCTTGAGTGTCTTTATTAGGTTTTGGTATCAGGGTAATGCTGGCCTCATGAAATGAGGTTGGGAATATTCCTTCCTCTCTAATTTTTCGGAAGAGATTAAGAAGGACTAGTATTAATTTTTCCTTAAAGTAAGCTGGGTGGCATTCACCAGTGAAACCATCTGGTCTTGGGCTTTTCTGTTTTAGGAAGTTTTTGATTAGTGATTCAATCTCCTTACTCATTATTGATCTGTTTAGATTTTCTATTTTTTTCATTATTTAGTCTTGGAAAGTCATATGTTTCTAGGAATATATCTATTTCCTCTGGATTAACTAGTTTGTTGGCATGTACTTTTTCATTGTAGTCTCTCATAATCCCTTACATTTCTGTGGTATCAGTTGTAACAGCTCCACTTTCATTACTGATTTCATTTATTTGAATCCTCTCTTTTTTCTTAAACTAGCTGAATGTTTGTCTATTTACTTACCTTTTCAAACTAGCTCATTTCATTGACCTCTTCTAGTATTTTTCTCATTCCTATTTACTTCTGCTGATACTACTACTACTACTACTACTACTACTACTACTACTACTATTACTACTACTACCTTCCTTTTCTGAACTTTGGGCTTAGTTTGTTCTTCTTTTCTAGTTTCCTCAAGTGTAAAATGGGATTTTTGAGGTCCTTGTTTCTTAATATAAGCACTTATCCCTATAAACTTCCCTCTTATAACTACTATTGCACCATCCCATAGGTTTGATATGCTGTGCTTCCATTATCATTTGTTTAAAGTATTTCTCAACTTCTGTTCGATTTCTTCTTTGATTCACTGGGTGTTCAATATCACGCTAATTTCCACATATTTGTGAAATTTCCAGCTTTTCTCCTGCTATTGATTTTTTACTTTTACACCACTGTGATCAGAAAAGATACTTGATATGATTACAATCTTAAATTTATTTTTTGTTATCTATCATGTGATCTATTCTTGAGTATGTTCCATGTACCATGTATGCTTGAAAGAAATGTATATTCTGCTGTTGTTAGATGGAATGTTTTGTGAATTTCTGTTAGGTCCATTTGATCCAAGGTGTCATTCAAGTCCATTATTTGCCCATTGATGTTCTGATTAAAAGACGTATCCATTGGTGCAAGTGGAATGCTGAAATTGCCTACCATAACTGCACTGCTGTCTAATTCTCCCTTTAGATCAGTTTGATCTAAAGAATTGTTTGATATATTTAGGTATTTCATTAGTGGGTACATATGTGTTCATAATTCTTATATCTTCCTGATAAACTGACCACTTTAACATCGCATAATGATCTTTTTTGTCTCTTGTTATGTTTTTTTGACTTAAAGTCTATTTTGCTATAAGATAGGTATAGCAGCCACCATTATTTTTTGGTTTCCATTTTTTCCAAGTTTTCATTTAGATATCAATTATTTTTAAAATAATATTAGTTTCAGGTATAGAATTTAATGATTCATCACGTATATACAACATGCATTATTCATCACTAAAAGTGTCCTTCTTAATACTCATCACCTATTCAATCCATTCCCCTGCCCAACTCCCCTCCAGTAACCCTCAGTTTGATCTCTATAGTTAAGAGTCTGTTTCCTGGTTTGCCTCTCTTTTTTTTCCTCCCTATATTCATATCTGTTTGGTTTCTTAAGTTCCATATATAAGTGAAATCATATGGCATTTGTCTTTCTCTGACTAACTTATTTTGCTTAGCATAATACTCTCTTGCTCCATTCATGTCATTGCAAATGGCAAGATTTCATTTTTTTTTATGACTAAGTAGTATTCCATTGTATATGTATAGACCATCTTCATCCATTCATCAGATGATGGATATTTGGGCTATTTCCACATTTGGCTATTGTTGATAATTCTGATAAAAATCAGGATTCTGTTATAAAAAAATCAGGATCCATGTATCCTTTCAAAAGTTTTCTTCTGTGTTTTTTGGGTAAATACCTAGTAATACAATTGCTGGATGGTAGGGTAGTACTATTTTTAACTTTTTGAGGAACATCCATACTATTTTCCAGAGTGGCTGCACCACTTTGCATTCCCACAAGAATTTAAGACGGTTCCCCTTTCTCTGCATCCTCACCAACATCTGCTGGTTCCTGAGTTGTTAATTTGAGCAATTCTGACAGGTGTGAGGTAATATATTTCATTATAGTTTTGATTTGTGTTTCCCTGATAATGAGTGATATTGAACATCTCTTCATGTGTCTGTTGGCCATCTGCGTATCTTCTCTGGGAAAATGTCAGTTTGTGTCCTCTGCCCATTCTTTAACTAGACTATTTGTTTTTTTGGGTATTGAGTTTTATAAGCTCTTGATATATTTTGAATACTAGTCCTTTATCAGATGTCATTTGCAAATATCGTCACCCATTCCAGAGGTTGCCATTTAGTTTTGTTGATTATTTCCTTCACTGTGCAGAAGCTTTGAATTTTGATGAAGTTCCAACAGTTTATTTTTGCTTTTGCTTCCTTTCCCTCAGGAGACATATCTACTAAGAAGTTGCTATAGCTGATATCAAAGAGATTACTGCCTGTGTTCTCTTCTAGGATGTGTATGGCTTCAGGTCTCACATTTAGATCTTTAATCCATTTTGTATTTAATTTTGTATATGATGTAAAAAAGTGGTCCAGTTTTTCCAACACTATTTGTTGAAGAGACTTTTTCCCATTGGATTTTCTTTCACACTTTGTTGAAGATTAGTCAATCATATATTTGTGGGTTCATTTCTGGTTTTTCTATTTTGTTTCATTGATCTATGTGTCTGTTTTTGTGCCAATATCATACTGTCTTGATCACTACAGCTTTGTAATATAACTTGAAGTCTGGAATTGTGATACCTCTAGTTTTGTTTTTCTTCAGGATTGCTTTGGCTATTTAGAGTCTTTTGTGGTTCCATAGAAATTTAAGGATTGTTTGTTCTAGTTCTGTGAAATATACTGTTGGCATTTTGATAGGGATTGCATAAAATGTGTTGATTGCTTTGGTTAATATATATATTTTAACAAAATGTGTTCTTCTAATCCATGAGCATGGAATGTCTATCCATATCTTTGTGTTATCTTCAATTTCTTTCATAAGTGTTTTATAGTATTCAAACTGCAGTTCGTTCTCCTCTCTGGTTTATTCCTGGCATTTTATGGGTTTTGGTGCAATTATAAGTGGGATTGATTCCTTGATTTCTCTTTCTGCTGCTTCATTATTGATGTATAGAAATGCAACAGATTTCTGTACATTGATTTTGTGTCCTATGGCTTTACTGAATACATGTATCAGTTCTAGAAATTTTTTGCTGGAGTATTTCAGATTTTCTATATAGAGTATCATGTGTGCAAATAGTGAAAATTTGACTTTTTCCTTGCCAATTTGGATGCCTATTATTTCTTTTTGCTGTCTGATTGCTGAAGCTGGGACTTCCAGTACTATGTTAAACAACAGTGGTGAGAGTGGATATCCTTATCTTGTTCCTGACCACAGAGGAAAAGCTGTTTTTTTACATTGAAGATTATACTGGCTGTGAGCCTTTTGTATATGGTTTTTATGATAAGGTTTGTTCCCTCTCTATTTTGTTGAAAGTTTTTATCAAGAACAGATGCTGTACTTTGTCAATTTTTTTTCTGCATCTCTTGAGAGGATCATATGGTTCTTTTCTTTTATTAATGTAGTGTATCACATTGATTGATTTGTGAATATTGAACCAAACTTGTAGCCCAGGAATAAATCCCCCTTGATTGTGGTGAATGATTCTTTTAATGTATTGTTGGATTCAATTAGATAGTATTTTTTGAGAATTATTGCATCCATGTTCATTGGGATATTGGCCTGTAGTTCTCTTTTTTAGTAGAGTCTTTGTCTGGTTTTGGAATCAGGGTAATACTGGCCTCATAGAATGAGTATGGAAGTTTTCCTTTCTCTTCTAATTTTTGGAACAGTTTGAGAAGAATAGGTGTTAATACTTCTTAAATGTTTGGTAGAACATGGGAAGCTGTCTGGCCCTGGACTTCGGTTTGTTGGGAAATTTTTGATTACTGGTTCAATTTCCTTGCTGGTTATCAGTCTGTCAAAATTTTCTACTTCTTCCTATCTCAGGTTTGGAAGTTTATATTTCTAGTAATTTATCTGTTTCTTCCAGATGTTGTGAATATATCTAAAAGTCCATCTGATCCAGTATGTCATTCAAAGCCATTGTTTCCTTGTTGATTTTCTGCTTAGATGATCTGTCCTTGATGTAAGTTGGATATAAAGTCTCTTGTATTATTATCAGTGAGTTCCTTTATATTTGTTATTAGTTGTTTTATATATTTAGGTGTTCCCAGGTTAGGGCATAAATATGTACAATTGTTAGGTTTTCTTGTTAGATAGTCCCCTTTGTTATGATATAGTGCCCCTCTTGATCCCTTTGGTTTGATTTTAAAATCTAGTTTATCTGATATAATTATGGCTACTCTGGCTCTCTTTTGATATCCATTTGCATAATAAGTGTTTCTCCATCCCCCCATGTTCAATCTGCAGGTGTCTAAAATGAGTCTCTTCCAGGCATTCATACAGATGAATCTTGTTTTTTTAAGCATTCTGACATCCTGTGTCTTCAGATTGGAATATTTAGTCCATTTACATTTAGAATAATTATTGATAGATATGTATTTAATACCATTTTATTATTTGTCTTGTCATTGTTTCTGGAGATTTTCTCTGTTCTTTTCTATTCTTTTTCCCTTTTGTCTTTGTTTCTCAATCAAGAGTCCCCTTTAATATTTTTTTTTGTAAGTCTGGTTTAATGGTCACAAGCTCCTTTAGTTTTTGTTTGTCTGAGAAACTCCTTCTCGCTCTTTCTATTCTGAAGATAACCTTGCTGGATGGAATATTCTTGGCTGCATTTTCTTCTCATTCAGCATGTTGAACATATCATGCCCCTTTTGGCTTATAAAGTTTCAGCAGAGAGATCTGTAGCTGGCCTTACAGGTCTTCCCTTATAAGTTAGGAACTTCTTTTGTCTTGCAGTTTTTATGATTTTTTTTTCTTTATCAATATATTTTGCCAATTTATGTCTTGGTGTTGGCCTGCTTTTGTTGATTTTGTGGGTATTCTCTGTGCCTCCTGTATTGGATGTCTATTTCCTTCCCCAGATTATGGAAGTTTTCAGCTGTTATTTCCTAAGATAAACTTCTGTCCTCTTTTCTCACTTCTTGTTCTAAGACCCTTAAAATGAATATTATTACATTTGCTGGAGTCACTGAGTTCCCAAAGTCTATTCTCATGATCCATAATTCTTCTTTCTTTCTTCTGTTCAGCTTCACAATTTCACATAATTCTATCTTCTATATCACTCTTTTATTCCTATGCTTTTTCCATCTTTCTGGTCATTACATCCAGATAGTTTTGAACTTCAGTTATTGAATTTTTCATTTCTGACTGGTTGATTTTTAACTCTTTTATCTCTATGGTAAGGGTCTCTCTGATGCCTTTCATGATTTTCTCAAGTCCAGCAAATATCCTTATGATTGTTGCTTTAAGTTGTCCAACAGACATATTACTTATATCTGTAGCCATAGATCACCGGTTGTGATCCTTTCTTGTTCTTTCTTTTGGGAAGAGTTCCTCCATGTTGGCATTTTGCCTAGGTCTCTGTCTTCTTCTATGTGTTAGTAAAGCCTGTTATGTTTCCTACTCCTGAGAGTAATGGCTTTATGAAGAAGAGGTCATATAATGTCCAGGGCCTGGCACTTTAGGAAGTATCTCTGGTGTGTGCCGCATGCACTCTGCTGCTCTGTTTTGGTTGCTCCCTCTCTCAGGTCAGTTGTCTGTAGAGGCTCTCCTTGCCTGCAGTGGGCAGGGTTTAGACCTTGGCCAGAGTGTACTGAGTTTTAACTAGGCATGCTCTGGCCTACTTGTTAAATGAGACCTGATGCTACTTCCAATAGAACTGAAGCCTTTCAGAACTCAATGGTTAGCAGACATGGTACAGAGAGGGATTTCTGCTGGACTTCTGGGGAAGGAGCTTGCTACACTGGTCCTAAAGCACACTTGCTTGAAGAAAGCAGTACCAGCCGAGACCAGGGGGGTGAGACTTGGTGTAAGCAGGTTAGGCACCAGTGTTGGTGTTGTGCTATTTACTAAAGTTGATTTATGCTGAAGGGTGGGCTAGGGAAATGGTTGCAGCCAGCTTTTTTGTCCCCAGGGAGAAGACTCAGTGCTTGCTGCTCCCAGGGAAGTCTTCCCAGAAGAGCAAATAATTTCCCCTTGTGTAGCCCAGGTGTTTTTCAATTGCTATTTTCACCATGCCTGTTTCTGGGTTGCTTGCCTGTCTGGAGCAACAGAGTGCACTTTGGGCTCTATTCCGGCCAAGCTTGCTAAATGTAAAACTCCAAACTTCAGTGACATGCTGTGGCAGGGGCCTGAACTGGTCTTCTGGGGAAGGGTCATGTTGTTTTGGGATGGATGCAGGTTTGACAAAGAAAGGAAGCTGCACCAGAGTACAGGAGTGTGGGATTTGGAGCAACCAGGCTAAACAGCCAGTGTCCAGGTTAACCACCTTCAGCAGGTGTCTCTGCACCTATGCCAAGGGGTGGAGATGGGAAATGGCACCAACTGGCTCTTTTGTCCCTAGAGAGGCATCTTTGCAAATGTCACCTCTCACTGATGTACTCCAAGAAGAGCAATCAGTCTCTCCTCATGCACCTTAGGGGATCCTCACATCATACTATCTGCCCCAGGATTGCTTGCCTACCTACCCTCCAGGAATAGGGCAGCACCCTTAGGTATCCCAGTCAAGCCTGCTGACCTCTAAAACTCCAGTCTTTGAGCCCTGCTGGTTATAAAAACTGAAAAAAAAAAAATTCAGCCCTTCTCATTTTCCCAGCCAATGGCTTTGGGGAAGTGTTTTCTTCATGGAGTATCCCTGTGTGTTCCACTTTCACCAACCTTCTCTAAGACCAAGCTCCCTCCTCTTTCCATTACCCATGATCTATTTATCTCCAAACCTTGTCTCCACACTTCCTACCTTCCTTGATGTGGCCTCTTCTCCCCCTTTAGTTGTGCAGTTCTGTCAGTCTCCAGGTAGATTTCTTGGGGATTCAGAATGATTTGATAGTTATCTAATTGTGTTCAAGGGACGAAGCAAGCTTGCAGTACTCCTACTTAGCTTAGCTTAGCTCCTCCATTATTTTTGAAACAACCTTTTCCATACCTTCATTTACAATCTGTTAGTTTTCTTAGTATATGTTACTTAAAGGTAGACTTACATTAATTGTAAACGCATATTGCAAGCTCTAGATAAACCATTAAATATTTTTTTAAAAAATGTAATTGAAATGCTGAGAGAGGAGAGAAAATGAAATAATATAAAATTTAATGAAAACCAGAGAAAGTAGAAAAGGGGTTAGAAGAAATAAGAAAAGAACAATTACAACATATAGAAAAATACATACAAACACGGTAGATATTAATTCAATTATATCAATAGTTTACATAGAAATTATCTTTGTAAGCAAATTAAAAGAGATTTTCGATGTAGTTTTAAAAACAATCAAGTATATGTTATGTAAACAAAACCTCAAAAATATTGACATGGTGGGGTTCAAAGTAAATGAGGAGTAGAAAGATATACCATCTAGTACTAGTCAAAAGAAAGCTGAAGTAGTTACTTAATTTTAGTCAAAGTAGACTTCAAAACCAGAAGTACTACTGGGGATAAAAAAGGGCATTAAGTAATGATAAAGAATTCTCCAACGAGGCATAACAGTTTTTAATATGTATGTACCTAACAATGGACATTAAAGTACATAGAGAAAGACTGAAGTGGATATTTCAACAACCATCTTTTAGTAACTGATAAATAAAGACAGAAAATAAGTTAGAATATAGGGAGCCAAAACAACATCATCAATCCACTTGACCTAACTTACATTTATAGACTATTCCAAATAATGAAAGCAAAAAATACTTAGGTCAGGCTCACATAAAATACTCACTAAGATAAACACATTCTCTATCATAAAACACCCTTTACCAAATTTTAAATTAGAGTGTATACAATGTACATTCTTAAAACATGATGGAATTAAGCTAGAAATAAAATATGAAAAGATAGGTAGAAAATTCCCACACATTTAGAGATAAAATCTAAACAGAGCATGGTTCAAAGAAGAAATCTCAAGAAATTTTAAAATATAATAACTAAATGAAAACATAACTAATCAAAACTTATGAGATGTAGTAGAAGCAGTACTTAGAGGAAATTTTATAGTACTAATGGAAAGTTCTAGAAAATAGATATAAAATCATTACTCTAACATTAGGAAACTAGAGAAAGAAGAACAATTTAAATTTAAAGCAAGGAGAATTAAAAATAGCAAAAATTAGGGAAGTGAAACAAACAAAAAGAATTGAGAAAATCAGCCAAACCCAATGTCGATTTTTTGAAATAATTAATAAAGTTGATAAACCTCTAACCAGGCTAATCAAGAGGAAGAAAAAAGAAAACACAAATGCCAATCCTGGAAATAAAGGAAGGTGACTCTATTAATCTATGGACATTAAAAGGATCATTAAGGAATATGATGAAAAATTCTACATCCGTAAGTATGATAATCTTGATAAAATATATTAACTCCCACCAGAATTAAATTCTTACTAAAACTCAGGGCACCTAGATGGCTCAATGGTTGAGTGTCTGACTTTAGCTCATGTCAGGATCCTGGGGTCCTGGGATTGAGTCCCACATCAGACTCCTCATAGGGAGCCTGCTTCTCCCCCTGCGTATGTCTCTGCCTCTCTCTCTCTCTGTGTCTCATGAATACATAAACAAAATCTTTAAAAACCTACAGAAACTCACACAAGAGAAATAGTTAATATGAATAAGCTTAGATCTATTTAAGAAATTGAATCAATAATAACCTTCCAAAAAAAGCACCAGCTGGAACAGGACTATTATTAGTTAATTCTACTCAATATTTAAGGAAACAAATTATACCAATTGTCTGCAGTACCTTCCAGAAAATAGCAGCAGAAGCAACACTTCCTAACCCATTCTATGATGCTAGAATTACTGTAATACCAAAATTAGACAAAGACATAATAACAGAAAATTATAAACCAATAACTCTCATGAACATAAATGAAAATATTTTCAACAACATACTAATAAATCAAATCCAAATATTTATAAAAGGAATTTTATATTAAAACCTAGTACAATTTATTCCAGGTATGCAAGTCTAGCTCAATATTGAAAATTAATTAATATAATCAATCATATCACCAGTCTAAAGAAGAAAGATCCTATCGATAGATGCAGGAAAATCATTTGAAGAAAACCTAACATTCCATTTGTGAGAAACTTTCAGTAAACTAGGAATAGAAAGGAGCTTCCTCAACTTGATAAAGAATATCTATAAAAATCCTACAGCAACATCATATTTAGTTAATGAGTAAAAATGCTTTTTCCCTAAGATCAGTCTAAGGGAAGGATATCCCCTCTCACCATGCCTATGCAACATTGTGCTGGAAGACTTAGCTAATGCAAAATGACAATTAAAATGAAATAAAATTTATATAAATTGGGAACAAAGACATGAAATTATCTATAATCACAGAAGACATAATTGTCTTATGTAGAAAATTCTGAAGAATTGACATAAACAATATCCTAAACTTAAAAAGCAAGTTTAAAATGGGCCAAACATATGTCTCACCAAAGAAGGTATACAGTTGGGAAATAGCAGAAAAAAAGATGCTCAACATCATCTGTCATTAGAAAATTGCAAATTGTATATACATATATTTCCTTTCTGTGTTAACTGAGTGGGCCCAGAAGCAACCATGTTTCAGTAGCAATTAGCACACCTAGTATCCATATTGTATTTTCTAATATAATAAAATGAAAATGGGGAAAAGGCTGATTCAAGAATGGGGCCTATAGTATGTATAATGAGTTTTCAGCAAGTAAGGAAGTATTTAAAACATTTTTAAAAATTTAAACTCTATTAGCCAATATGTACTACATCATTAGTTCAATAATTCATCAGTTACATATAACACCCAGTGCTAACCACATCACATGCCCTCCTTAATAGCCATCCCCCAACTACCCCATCCCCCATGCACCTCCTCTCCAGCAACCTTCAGTTTGTTTCCTGTATAACAGTCTGTCATGGTTTGTCTCCATCTCTGATGACTTCACATTCAGTTTTCCCTCCCTTCCCCTATTACTCTCTGCATTATTTTGTATATTCCACATATGAGAGAAACCATATGATAACTGTCTTTCTCTGATTAACTTATTTCGCTCAGAACATAATATAGCCTCCAGTTCCATCTATGTTGATGTAAACGGTAAGTATTCATCCTTTCTGATGTCTGAGTGATATTCCATTGTGTGTGTGTGTATATACATATATAAATATTAGTATATTATTTATATTTATTATAAATATTAAATATATAATATAAATGTGTATATATACTAATATATAAATATGAGTATATTTATAACATTTATTATAAATGTTAAATATATATTATATATATAAATACATATATATATCTTCTTTTTTCCATTCATCTATTGATGGACATTTTGGCTCTTTCCATAGTTTGGCTCTTGTGGACACTGCTGCTATAAACATTGGGGTTCATGCACCCGTTCAGATCATTACATTTGTATCTTTGAGTAAATACCTAGTAGGGCAATTGCTGGGTCACAGGGTAGCTCTATTTTCAACTTTTCAAGGAACTTCCATACTATTTTCCTGAGTGGCTCTACCACCAACAGTGTAAGAGGGCTCCCCTTTCTCTACATCCTCGCCAACATTTGTTATTTCCTGACTTGTTAATTTTAGCCATTCTGACTGGTGAGTGGTGGTATCTCACTGCCAAGTGATGTGGAGCATTTTTTTCATGTTTGTTGGCCATTTGTGTGTCTGCTTTGGAGACACGTCTTCTACCCATTACTTGATTGGATTATTGGTTTTTTGGGTGTTGAAACTGGTAAGTTCTTTATAGATTTTGGCTACTAGCACTTTATCTGATATGTCATTTGCAAATACCTTCTCCCATTCCATAGGTCGCCTTTACTTTTGTTGACTGTTTCCTTTGCTGTGCAGAGGCTTTTCATCTTGATGAAGTTCCTATGGGTCATTTTTGCTTTTGTTTCCTTTGTCTTTGGAGATGTGTCTAGCAAGAAGTTGCTGTGGTCAAGGTCAAAAGGTGGCTGCCTGTGTTCTCCTCTAGGATTTTGATAGATTACTGTCTCACAGTTAGGTCTTTCATTCATTTTGAGTGTACCTTTGTGTATGGCATAAGAAAATGGTCTAGTTTCATTCTTCTACATGAGGCTAATTTTCCCACCACCATTTTTGAAGAGACTGTCCTTTTTGAATATTCTTTCTTGCTTTGTCAAAGATTAGTTAGTTGACCATAGAGTTGAAGGTCCAATTCTGGGTTCTCTATCCTGTTCCATTGACCTATGTGTCTGTTTTTGTGCTAGTACCATACTGTCTTGATGATTACAGATTTGTAATAGTGCTTGAAGTCTGGCGTCATGATACCACCAGCTTTGGCTGTTTTTCAACATTCCTCTGGCTACTCAGGGTCTTTTCTGGTTCTATACAAATTTTGGGAATATCTGTTTCAGCTCTGTGAAAAATGTTGACAGTTGTTTGCTAGGGATTGCACTGAATATATACATTGCTGTAGGTAGCAGACATCTTAAAAATATTTATTCTTCCAGGACGTCTGGGTGGCTCAGTGGTTGAGCATTTGCCTTCAGCTCAGAGCATGATCCCAGGTCCTGGGATTGAGTCCTGCATTGGGCTCCCTGTGAGGAGCCTGCTTCTTCCTTTATGTCTATGCCTCTCTCATGAATAAATAAATAAATAAATAAATAAATAAATAAATAAATAAGATCTTACAAAAAATATTTATTCTTCCAAATCATGAGCATGGAATGTATTTGTTTCTTTGTGTCCTCCTCAATTTCTCTCAGAAGTGTTTTATAGTTTTTAGAGTACAGATACTTTACCTCTTTGGTTAAGTTTATTTCTGGGTATCTTATGGTTCTTGGTGCAATTGTAAATGGGATTGACTCCATAATTTCTCTTTCTTCTCTCTCATTGTTAGTGTATAGAAATGCAACTGATTTCTGTGCATTGATTTTATATCCTGCCACTTTGGTGAATTCCTGCATGAGTTCTAGCAATTTGGGGATGGAATCTCTTGGGTTTTCCATAGAGTATCATGTCATCTGCAAAACGTGAGAGTTTGATTTCTTTGCCCATTTGGATACTTTTTATTTCTTTTTGTTGTATGATTACTGAGGCTAGGAATTCTAGTCCTATGTTAAACAACAGTGGTGATAGTGGGCATCCCTGTCATGTTCCTGACCTTAGGGGAAAAGCTGTCAATTTTTCCACATTGAGAATGATATTCACTGTGGGTTTTTGTATTTGGCTTTTCAGATATTAAGGTATGTTCCCTCTATCCCTACACTGTGAAGAGTTTGAATCAGGATATATGCTGTACTTTGTCAAATGCTTTTTCGGCAATGATTGAGAGGATCATGTGATTCTTGTCCTTTCTTTTATTAATGTGGTATTTCACATTGATTGATTTGCTGATGTTGAACCACCCTCGCAAAATAAATCCCACTTGGTTGTGGTGAATAATCCTTTTAACGTACTCTTGGATCCTACTGGCTAGTAGCTTGGTGAGAATTTTGGCATTCATGTTCATCAGGGATATCGGTCTGTAATTCTCCTTTTTGGTGGGGTCTTTGTCTACTTTGGGGATCAAGTTAATGCTGGCTTCATGGAACAAGTTTGGAAGTTTTTCTCCCATTTCCATTTTTTGAAATAGCCTCAGAAGCATATGTATCAGTTCTTTAAATGTTTGGTAGAATTCCCCTGGGAAGCCATCTGGCCCTAGAATCATTTGTTGGGAGATTTTTTATTACTGCTTTTATTTCCTTGCTGGTTACAGGTCTGTTCAGATTTTCTATTTCTTCCTGTTTCAGTTTTGGTAGTTTAAAAGTCCTTGGAATGCACTCATTTATTCCAGATTGCCTAATTTTTGGCATATAGTTGCTCATTGTATGTTCTTTGTTTTCATTTCCTTGGTGTTAGTTTTGATCTCTTCTCTTTCATTCATGATTTTATTAATTTGGGTCCTCCCTCTTTTCTTTTTGATAAGTCTGGCTAGGGGTTTATTGATCTTAATAATAATTGCAAAGAACCAGCTTCTAGTTTCATTGATCTGTTCTGTTCTTTTGGTTTCTATTTCATTGATTTCTGCTCTAATCTTTATTATTTCTCTTCTCCTGCTTGGTTTAGGCTTTATTTGCTATTTTTTTCCTCCAGCTCCTTTAGATGTAAGGTTAGCTTGTGTATTTTTGAGACTTTTCTAGTTTCTACAAGAATGTCTTATATTGCTATATACCTCCCTCTTTGGACCACACTTGCTGTAACCCAAAGGTTTTTTTTTTTTTCAAGAACATATTTATTTATTTGTGAGAGACATGGAGAGAGAGGCATAGACACAGGCAGAGGGAGAAGCAGGCCCCTTATAGGGAGCCTGATGCAGAACCCTATCCTGGTACCCCGAGGTCACACCCAAAACTGAAGGTAGATGCTCAACCACTGAGCCACCCAGGCAACCAAAACCCAAAGGTTTTGAACAATTGTGTTTTAATTTTCACTTGTTTCCATGAATGTTTAAATTCTTCTTTAATTTTCTGGTTGACCCATTCATTATTTAGTAGGATGCTCTTTAATCTCCAACTATTTGAGTTCCTTCCAAATTTCCTCTTGTGGTTGAGTTCAAGTTACAAAATACTGTGGTCTGAAAATATGCAGGGAATGATCCCAATCTTTTGATACCAGTTGTGACCTGATTTGTGACCTAGTATGTTATCTATTCTAGAGAATGTTCCATGTGCACTTGAGAATAATGTATATTCTGTTGCTTTAGGATGGAATGTTTTGAATATATTGTGAAGTCCATCTAGCCCAGTGTGTCATTCAAAAACCCTTATTTCCTTGTTGATCTTCTGCTTAGATTTTATCCTTTGTTGTGAGGTGTTAAAGTCCCTCACTATTATTGTATTATTATTGATGTCTTTCTTTAGTTTTGTTATTAACTGGTTTATATACTTGGCTGCTCCCAAGTTAGAAGCTTAAATATTTATAATTATTAGATCTTGTTGGATAGACCCTTTAAGTATAACATAATGTCATTCTTCATCCCTTACTACAATCTTTGGTTTGAAATCTAATTTGTCTGATATAAGGATTACTATTTTTTTATGCTCATTGACATGACAAATGGTTCTTCACCCTCTCACTTTCAATCTGGTGGTATTTGGGTCTAAAATGAGTGTCTTTTGGAGACTCACATGCATGGTCTCTCTTTCAAATAAATAAATAAAATCTTTTTTAAAAAGGAAAAAAAAGAAACCAGGAGCCGATTCTTTGAAAAAATAAACAATATTCGAAAACCTCTATCCAGACTCATAAGAGACAAAGAGAAAGAGAGAAAAAGGACTCAAGTAAACAAAATCAGAAATGAAAGAAGAGAAATAACAATGTTGAAATACAAACTATTTTAAGAAAATATTATGAAAAATCATATGCTAACAAATTGGACAACCTAGAAAAAAAATGGATACATTCCTAGAAACATATAACATTCCAAAATTGAAGCCAGAAGAAATAAAAAATTTGAACAGACTGATTACAAAGAAATTAGAAACGTATAACATTCCAAAAGTGAAGCCAGAAGAAATAAAAAATTTGAACAGACTGATTACAAACAAAGAGATTAAAGTAATCAAATAAAACTTCCAACAAAGTCCAGGACCAGATCACTTCACAGCCAAATTCTATCAAACATTTCAAGAAGAGTTAATACCTATTCTTCTCAAACTATCCCAAAAAGTTGAAAAGGAAAAACTCAAATTCATCCTACAAAGCCAGTATTACCCTGATACCAAAGCCAGATAGACACTACAAAAAAAGAGAACTGCCGGTCATTATCTCTGATGAATGTGGATGAAGAATTTCTCAATAAAATACAAGCCCAAAAATCCAATAGTACAATAAAAGAATCATTCACTACAATCAAGTGAGATTTACTCTTGGGTTGTGAGGGCAGTTCAGTATTCACAAATCAATCAGTATGACACATCATATTAATAAAAGGGTAAAAAATAAAAATAAAATAAAGGATAAAAACTGTTTTTTAAAAAATGGTTTAAAAAAAACAGATGGAGAAAAAGCATTTGACAAAGTACAATATCCATTCATGATAAAAGCCCTCAACAAGATAGGTTAGGAGGGAACATATCTCAACATAATAAAGACCTTATATGAAAAAGCCACAGCCAATATCATACTCAATAGGGAAAAACTGAGAACTTATCCCACAAAGTCAGGAAGAAGACAAGGATGTCCACTCTAACCACTTTTATTCAACATAGCACTGGAAGTCCTAGCCAGAGCAGTCAGTAAACAAAAAAGAAATAAAAGGCATCCATCCAGATCAGCAAGGAAGAAGTAAAAATTCCCCTATTTGCAGATGACATGACATTGTATGATAGGAAAACTTAGACTCTACCAAAAGATAACTAGAACTGATAAACGAATTCAGTAAAGTCATAGGAAAAACAACATACAGAAATGTACACTAGTAATGAAACAGCATAAAGAAAAATTACAAAAACAATCCCATTAGAACTGTACCAAAAATAATAAAATAGTAGAAATCAACTTAACCTGTACTCTGATAATTATAAAACACTGATGAAAGACACTGAAGATGACACAAACAAATGGAAAGATATTACATGCTCATGGAGTAGAAGAACAAATATTGTTAAAAGGTCTATATGACCCAAATAAATCTATACATAATGCAACTTCTATATCAAAAATACCAACATTATTTTTCACAAAACTGAAACAATTAATACTAAAACTTGTATGGAACCACAAAAGACCCTACATAACCAAAATAATCTTGAAAGAAAAACAAAGCTGATTCATCACAACTTTAGACTTCAAGTTATATTACAAAGCTCCAGTAATCAGTATGGTATTGGCACAAAAACAAACATAAAGATCAATGGAAAGAAGAGAAAACACAAAAATAAATACACAATTATATGGTCAAGTAATCTTTGAAAAAGGAGGAAAGTATATAAAACAGGAAAAATGCAGTCTCTTCAATGAATGGGGTTGGGAGAACTGGACAGCTACATGCAAAAGAATGAAACTGCACTACTTTCTAACACCATACACAGAAATAAGATCAAAATGGATTAAAGCCCTAAATGTAAAACGTGAAACCATACAAAAATAGAAGACTGAAGAGGCAGTAATTTCTTTGACATCAGCCACTGAAATATTTTTCTAAATATTTCTACTGAGGCAAAGGAAATAAAAACAAAAATAAACTATTGGGACTTCATCAAAATAAAATGCTTCTGTGGAGCAAAGGAAACAACAAAATTAAATGGCAACCTACAGAATGGGAGAAGATATTTTTAAATGACATATCCAATAAAGGGTTAGTACCTAAAATATATAAAAACCTGACAGAACTCAACACCCTAAAATGGGAACAAGTTATCAATAGACTTTTCTCCAAAAAAGACATTCAGATGGCTAACAGACACATGAAAAGATGCCCAACATCACTCATCGGGGAAATATAAGTCAAAACTACAATGAAGTATCACCTCACACCTGTCAAAACAGATAAAATCAACAATACAAGAAACAAGTGTTGGCAAGGATGTGGAGAAAAGGAACTCTTGTGTATTCTTGGTGGGAAGGCAAACTGGTGAAGCAACTGAGGAAAACAATATGAAAGTTCCTCAAAAAGTTAAAATAGAACTATCCTATGATCCAGTAATCATATTACTGGGTATTTACCCAAAGGAGACAAATATACTAACTCAAAAGAATACATGTACCCCTCTGTTTACAGGAACATTTTCTACAATAGCCAAATTAAGGAAACAGCTTATATGTATCAACAAATGAGTGGATAAAGAAGATGTGGTGTGTGTGCATTTATGTATATATACATACTATGGGATATTACTCAGCCATAAAAAGGAATGAAATCTTGCCATTTGCAACAACATCAATGGAGCTAGAGAGTTTTATGCTAAGCGAAATAAGTTAGTCAGAGATGACAAATACCATATGGTTTCACACATATGTGGAATTTAAGAAATAAACAAATGAGCAGATGGGAAAGAGAGAGATTCTCATTTACCTATTTTGCCTTCCCTGGAAACCAAGAGTTTGTTCTCTGTTTTTATAAGACTATTTCTTTTGTTTTGTTTTGTTCTAGATATAATATGTAAATAATATCATATGGTATTTATCTTTTTCTGTCTGATTTATTCTAATTAACATAATACCCTCTAGGTCTATCCATGCTATAACACATGATAAGATTTCATTCTTTTTTATGGCTCAGTAACATTAGATAGATGATAGATAGATAGATAGATAGGTAGATAGATAGATAGATAGATAGATAGATAGATAGATAGATGATAGATGATAGATAGATGATAGATAGATAGATATATACAAATGTATATATATGTGTGTGTATACACTTACATACACACACCACATTTTTACCCATTCATCTATCGAAGGACACTTAGGTTGCTTCTATACCTTGGCTGTTATAAATGCTGCAATGAACATAAGAGTCCATATATCTTTTTAAATTAGCATTTTTAATCAAAATCTTAGCAAATGTGTTTGTGGAATTTGACAAGTTATTTCTAAAATTTAAGTGGAAATACAAAAGCTAAGTTTAAGCAAGAGAATTAAAGTAGAATGGTTACTCAAATTGAAGAATATTCACTAAATTGAATACTACATAACAGTAAAAGTAATAAACTATAGTTACAAGTAACATAGATGAAATTTATAAATATAACATTGAGCACACGAAGCCAAACACAGACAAACATATATATATACATATATATAGGATATCACTTTTATAATTTTCTAAACAACAGACAGAACTAATCCATAGTGTCTGAAATCAAGATAGTATTACACCTAGGGGTTAGGTAATGATTGAAAGGTAAAACAAGGAGATTTCTGTGGTACTAGTAATTTTCTGTTTCTTGATTTTTGTGTTACATGGGTATAAAATTATTTCATGGTGTATACTTAACATTACACAGGGTTTTTTTAAATGTGGGGTTTTTTTTTTTTTAAGATTTTACTTTTAAGTTATCTCTATACTCCTGCTTGGGGTATAGGGATACCCAGCTAGAGCCCACAACCCTATGCTCAAGAGTTGCATGCTCCACCAACTAAGCCAGCCAGCTGACCCTACACAGATTCTTGATTTGGTAACATTTACATACACACCAAAAAGAAAAGAAATAAGGAAGTTTTTAAAGTACCGATAAGGAATGATCTTTAGAATAAACTACAAAGAGGATGAAACAAGGTACATAACTGTATAACATGCTACACTTTGTGTAACAGAAATATCTATTTCCATATTTGCTTATATATACATTAGGAAGAAAAGTATGTTACATATAGTTGCCTTACTGTGTATATAATGAATCTCTGGAAAGATATAGTTAATTATTAAGTAACACTACTTGCCTCCATTGATGGCCACTAAGTGTCCATCACTATAATAGATAAATCCTTCACTATATATACAACTTACATTTTTTTGAATGTCAAATCAGGTTAATTTATTCAAGAAAACTTTAAAATGTACATAATGCCAATTAACTATAAAAGCAATACTGTATTTTAAAATGGGGTTATAGGATCGCCTGGGTGGCTCGTGGTTGAGCATCTGCCTTTGGCTCAGGGCGTGATCCCGCGGTCCCGAGATTGAGTCCCACATCAGGCTCCCTGCAAGGAGCCTGCTTCTCCCTCTGCCTGTCTCTCTCTGTGTCTCTCATGAATAAATAAATAAAATCTTTAAAATAAATACATAAATAAATAGGGATATAAATTTCCCCAAAAGCCATTTTTGATAGATCAAGTTTGCTAGATAATTTCATAAATTATAAGGTTCTTAAAATATCCTTTCTCTGAAGCTTAGCTAATATTCCTGAGTATTTTGATGATATTAATTAGCAGAACACCACAGATAGAAAAGAAACTCTAATATAATAAGTACAAATAATTTAATGTCTTTGTGTCATAGTCTACCTATGAATTCTACATGAAAACCACATAAAACAATTCTACGCCTTTCCCACCATTATTCAATTTATGATTAGTGATAGAAGGACTATTAACATGCCTAAAATAGGTCTTATTTTATTTGTTTTCAGATCATGTAGCATAGAAATCAAAACAGTTATTCTAACATATTTAGATTTAAAATCAGATTTGAGGGTGCCTGGGTAGCTCAGTCAGTTAAATATCTGCCTTTGGCTCAGGTCCAGATCCAGAGTTCTGGGACAAGCCCCACATTGGGCTCCCTGCTCAGTGGGGAGTCTGCCTCTCCCTCTCCATTTCCCTCTCTCTGGAAAGGTTCACTCACCCTGCCCCCCACCCTGCCTTGGGTTCATGCTCTCTCCCCTCTCTCTTTCTCTCAAATGAATAAAATCTTTTAAAAAATTTTAAAAATAAAATCAGATTTGAAAGAAATCCAAGGATCATTCCCCAGAAGCAGATGAAATATCTAAACCTATTTCTTAACAGTTACTGCCTTCAAAGACTATAAGACCAAGGACTAAAGGTTCCCCTTAAAAAAAATAAATAAACAAAAACCTAAAATGTATAGCATAAATTGTGTAAATTAAATATGTATATACAAACATAAGGATATATAGAAATTTACATAGTTAACTGGCTAATTGAAGAAACCTTAGAGTTCCAAAAGATACTTGGTTAAATTCTCCTTTACAGACCTAAGCTTCCATCCACCATACATTTAAAAATGTTTCCTCCTACAGCAATGATTATTGAAATGATTATTTCAATTTAAAATAATGATTATTTTCAAATTCAAGATCATGGATTTATCTTTATCAAAAAATATCCTAGAAATGTGTGGGAAATATCAGAAAGGGAGACAGAACATAAAGACTCCTAACTCTGGGAAATGAACTAGGGGTGGTGGAGGAGGAGGAGGGCAGGGGGTGGGGGTGACCGGGTGACAGGCACTGAGGGGGACACTTGACGGGATGAGCACTGGGTGTTATTCTGTATGGTGGTTAATTGAACACCAATAAAAAATTAATTTATTAAAAAAATCCTATTTTTTTGTAAGCATTAATATGAGCAATGCCTGCAAAATTCTATGATTTTAAACTTGTCCAAAATATATCAGCTTGATCTTTTATGGTGCTAACAGTTAAATCTACATCAGTTGAGATAATAAAATTATAACTGAAAATCATCACCATCAATTATTTCTTTCCCCCACCTCCCAAAGGACCATATAGGGACTGGAACATTTCCCTCAACATTCCAACTGTGAGGGTAAAAAACCTATTTTGTCCATCTACACAAAAGTGTGGGGCCAGATCTACTCAAATTGTTGAAACAAACAAAATCTTACAAACAGAGAAAGATAAAATCAATATGTCAACGTCTGGTAGGTAATATTTTTAGTGGTAAAAAACAGGAATAGTGTAACAACTCTTAACTGATCTTTATATTTTTCAATATCCTGAAAATTCTGCTGCATTACTTAATTTAAAATTTAAGATAAAATAACCAAAACTAGATCTAATCTAAATAAAGAAATTCTATCTGGTTTTACCAGACTCTAATATATAAATTCCCTCCTCTCAAAATATACTGGAATTAATAAAAATTTCCACTGATTCTGAATCCTAAAATACTATAGACATAATACTTATGAATATTACTCAGAATATTGAGGGTGAATGATTTAAATAGTATAGTATGCACAAAATTAGAAAAAGCAAAACTTTAGATAAAAAAAATGCATAACTGCCATCCTTTTTTCTTACATACTTAGAAAAACAGATTTACTTCATTAAACTCTGCCCATATAGTGATGATTCTGTATTAAACTATCCATTCAACAAAATAATATAAGCACTGTCTTGAGTTCTCAGCAGTGACTGCCTGCCTCCATTATTCACCTACCTCAGTTTGAATAGTACTTGCTAATCTTTGTAAATTTACTTCTCAGGGGTTTCTTTTTCTTTCATTAACATCAAATTTTCCTGTGATGGCCCTTCTCAATTCACTGCAAAGAGTTAGATTGTTTTCCAAATAATAAACAAATATCAGGTTATTTTTCAGTTAAATTACAGAGATAGATAATAAAATACAAATTTTTCTTCCTCTCCAGGTGGATTATCAATTAAGTAGATGTGAATTATGTTCTAGGTCTAATTGACACCAACAGTAGAAGCAATGAAATTTGGTAGTTTGTTACCAATAAAATCTAGTAATTTTCTCCATATCCATTCAATTAATTTTTTCTTTCTGATTATTAATATTTCATTCTAAAATGGGGGAATCTATATTCTGATCAAATTATCATCTTGGAAAACGTTAAGCTTGGATGTGTAATACTGTTCAACACTTAGTACCAACATATTTGGACTAAGTGTCTTTTATGACACTTTTGACTCAGTATTTTTTTTCATGTTAACATATTTAAGTAAAAGACTTTAGTGTAGGACGTAACTTCCATGATCAAAAGGAGTAAAAAGGTTTTAGAATTTACTTGACTTTTAACCTTAGGTCTGAGTTTTCAGCACCATGGCCTACGGAAAAAAAAAAATACATCATCGCTGCAGTGCCAGTTTATAGCAAAAACAAAAACGTTAGGAGTTCCCCATTAGATTGAATCTAATTAATTATGAATTATCTATGAAAATAAACTACTATAAAAGCAAGCATAACATCAACTTATTTCTAGATATTAAGATTATGAAAAAAACTAGTCTTTCAAAAGTTAACCTGAAACTTCTCAGGAAATACTTTTTTCATACATCAGGAAATTGTTTAACTCAGACATTCTTACCGTTCTCGGTTAAATTTAAGAGAATGAAGAATAGCTGGCCTTTTTTGTCTAAGATTCCACAAATGAAGTGTATCATCTGAACTTGCACTAACCAAAGCACCCTGAAACAAAAAGAAGACAAAGTAAGTGAGCTACTTCCTTAATAAGAGTTTTTTGTTAAGCAAAAACAATAAGCTAATTTACTGAAGTTTTCACTACTTGAAGAGCTATTTCTATCTATATAACCTAGAAATACAAGGAAAAACAATTGTATATACTTCAATCAGGAAGGCTAAGAATGCTGAGTAGATGAGGAAGTGAATTACTGCATATAAATCGGTCAGAATAACTAGCTCAAGGAATATGCATTTAACACTAGAGAGAAACAATTATTGAAGCATCATTATGATATTAAGGATTTTCCTATTTTGTTTGGGAAAAACTAAGTTTAAATTTCTTGTTTCTAATATTCACACACATACTATGTAGCTTCCAGAAAAGAAAATATCCAACCCAGTTTTAAAATTGCAATCTGGTCATATAAAAATTCACCATTATAAGAACTTTTTGTACAGTTGGAAAATATATATTCTCTCTACAAAGTATATTTGGTATAATTTATTTTCAATAAGTAATTTGTTCCAAGAAGCTTCATCAATAATAAAAGAAAACATCTTTAATGAAAGAAAACATTTATCCAGCTAGCATTCAGTATAACTACAAAAATACTAAGATACGTTTTACATTACATCCAAATACAGATGAATCATATTTCAAATACAATAGGATGTGTCCTACCTCTTAATATGGCAAACACCATAAGGGCATATAAGGGCAGATAACTAACTGCCATATATGATTTCAAACATATATGCTTAAGTTATTTCCTTGATTTAAGTAACATCTTAAACTCTGGTCAGAACTTTTACTATTATGAGTTTCCCAGCTAAAAATGCCAATGCTTGCCCTCTGACAAAGCCTGACAGTATTCTAGAGTACTAAATGTGTTCTATAAAAGAGATCTTGCAGAATCATGGTATCCTGATTTATCCAAAATTCTTTTCAGATTTTGCAAAGTAATTTCCTACAAGTATAACCTTTCATAGTTTATAATATTGACCACAGATATCAAAATGACTATCCTATTTAGAGGATCAGATATAGTTATATTGAAGTTCCTAGATTTTATTTCTTTAGGAATTAAAGGGGAGAAGATAGAAACTGTTACAGAAGACCGTATAGGTTCCCAAGATGAAAATGTTCATGTATCCTATCATGCTTCACTTCATATTGTGTACCTATGGTTTTAGGCTCAGAGAATATCTTTTCAAACACAAATCATAATCTCAGAGTATGTCCATTAAAATACTTTTTAAGGGACACCTGGGTGGCTCAGTGGTTGAACGTCTGCCTTCAGCTCAGGGCATGATCCCAGGTCCAGGGATGGAGTCCCACTTTGGACTCCCTATGAGGAGCCTGCTTCTCCCTCTGCCTATGTCTCTGCCTCTCTCTCTCTGTGTTTCTCATGAATAAATAAACTCTTTAAAAAATATATTTTTAAATGTATGTATTTTGCATATTTGTATGTAAGTACATAAATCCACATGTTAAAAGAGGTATATATTGATATATACATTTTAACATGAACACATAGAGGATTATATTTCATTCAAAAAATATACTCTATATGTGCCTTGAGGAATTTTATGTTTGTTTGCTTGTTTTATATATAAACCATCCCCAAATGTTACTTATATACAAACTCAAATGTTACTGGAATTGCATGCAAGTGCTTGATAAGCTCACTTTTGGTTTGTTTGGATACAGGATACTGATTGCTTTTCTAAAGACAATGGAAATTTGCTTAGTATTAGGGTGAGAATAGAACATGATATATGAAATTAATAAAACATTCTCAAATAGTTATGTGCTATACCAAAGATATAATATGCCAAAGGCAATGGAATTAAAGCAGCATATATTCAATAATATCAGTGTGATAGCCAAATAAATTAAGGAAGGAAGTTAGTATTATTAATTCTAAGGTAAAATATGAAGTAACATCATTTTGGAGGGATGCGAACAGGACCACTGAGCATAACAATACCAAAGAGATTATAAAACACATGAAAGTGAGCACACCAGCAGGTTGTCTAGGGCTTACTTACAAAGCAAAATAAATCTATAAGAAGCACAAATAATAAAATCTGTAAAAAGATTAAAAACTGAATAAAAACACCAGCCATGAGGCAGAGACTAAGAAGTTTGGGAAAAGGTAAAGAAACTGATGTGAGGGCAGCCTGGGTGGCTCAGCGGTTTAGTGCCGCCTTCAGCCCAGGCCCTGATCCTGAAGACCTGGGATCGAGTCCCATGTCGGGCTCCCTGCGTGGACCCTGCTTCTCCCTCTGCCTGTGTCTCTGCCTCTCTCTCCCTCCCTCTCTCCCTCTGTGTCTCTCATGAATAAATAAAATAAGTAAAATCTTAAAAAAGAAACAAACAAACAAACAAACAAACAAACTGATGTGAGACGGATCAGGGTGATTATTTCAGGCTAGGCAATGTAACATCTGAAGGATGTTGATGGTTTGTCTTTTTACTTAGTTATTCAGCACAGAAGCAAACTTAGGGACTTTAAGATGATTCTCAGAGGATGGAAACTAGAGAAAATCACCTAGAAACAAGTCATGTCTGCTAGTACACAGCCATGCAGAGGGCAAAGGCCGAGATCTCTCCACGAGGAGCTACAGAGTAACACTGAGAGTTCAAAAAGGTTGGCGTTCTAAATACTAATGACAAATATTACAATAAAATATTTAATTTCTCTTTTCTTCCTTATCTCCCTCACTCATTGTGATACCTCATAGCAAGTACGCCTACAATGTAAAATATGCTAGGTTTGTCAATAAGGAGAATCTTACTGCCTTCTGACAAAGATTTTGGGCCAAGAGAAGTAAAAGGTGGACATCCACCAACATCACAAATTTTTCATGTCTTAAAGGTCTCTGATACAAAATTCCTATGAACCATTTTACTGATGTTTAGGATTATAAAATTCTTAGAGAAAAACATATATGAAAATATATGGAGATATTGAATAAAAGATCATTCATACCATAGAAAACAACCAGTAGTACTTCATTTTTTTCTCTCAAGGCATTGAGTTTAATCTGCTAAGTGCTTGAATTTGGTATGAAACAAATTTTAAAGCACTTTTGCAATGACTGGCTCACTAAACTTAAAATAGCTCGAAAAGACATAATGATCCATTTAAAATATTAATAAAAATGAGTCCAGAAGGCTTAATAAGTCTTCAACCTGTAGAAGATCTGCATGCATTCTGAGCTTTATAAGTATATATTTGTCTTTGGGAAGTTCATTACCATAGGTCTATTAAGAATAAGGGATAAGATAGGGAGCCAAATGTCATAATAGCTATGGATATATAAATAAATCCAATGCATCTAGTACCAATAAATATATCTGAATATGTATAGGTAAATAACTGAAAAATATTTACCATAGGTAAATAACTGAAAAAGTTATTTCAGGAAAGGTAAGGCCAAAACATGAAGCTAGTACTGATTATAAATTTAAGTTGGTAGGCAAAAGAAAAGTTTAATAGTCAATGAAGCAATCAGAGTTTTAATAATTTTTTAAAAAGCATGTGAATAATTAATCTGTAAATTATGCTACATAAAAATAACAACAATCTTTTGGCATATGCAACCTTTTTCCTTTAAAATTTAATAAATTCACAAATACTGATATAGTGTTTTATAAGAAATATGTCCATGAACAAAAATATTGCATACATATATATCTTTAAACATTTAGAACATATGAAAAATAGCATTTAAATAAAATAATATATTTTCATATATCATAATATAAAAAGATCACATCAACTAATCTAGTCTGTATGTGCACATCACTGTGACAGTCAAGAAAATCCTTACCTCATTGATCAAGAATTGGAGCTGCAGGACAGCTGCACCACTTTCATGCTGGCAATAACAATCAACGCCAGGTCTCCCGAGTCTAATATAATAAACGTCAAGGATTCTAAGATTTTAATTAGTACTAATATTAGTGAGTAAAGTAAAAACTAACTTCCTTAGCATCTAATGTTTTGCTTTTTAGTTATCCTTATTTTTGTAAATAGTCAAAAAATCTTAGTTGATGCAAATTACATAATATATAGTACAGGGCCTTAACAAAATGGCCAAATAGGGCATCTTTGCACATATCCCTTCCTCAACAACAATAATTTGCCATCCATGCACAGACAAAAGTGCCTCCCAGGAAGCTCCCAGACCTAGATACGAGACTCTGAAACTCCAATGCAGTCCAAGAATGAAGAGAGTTGTTTTGAGGAGGTAGGCTTACACCAGACAGCTGATTTACTGATTATAGTCTCAGCTACAGAAACAGAAATGGCTCTGTACCCCTGAGAACTCAGCTATAGTTTCATGCAGCTTGGGGTCTGTCACCAATATGCGCTATATACCAAGAGATCTGGAAGAGTCACTCCCACCCAGGCATCAGGTGGTAGTCACACAGACCTCATTTCAGCTGTGGACCCAGAAGTGGTATTTGAACCAGCTCTAGCTCTTCTTGGCTGCAGTGCAGGAGCCACTGGAGGTAAGCCCAGAAAACTCAAGCAAACCATAGATTCTGAGATGGCATTGTAACTGGGCTCTAGCCCATCCCAGCCATAGTGTAGGAACAATCTTGCTGGCACAGGGATCCTATGCCCCTAGAGATCCTAAAAGGGTCCTATATGTGGCTTCATCTTCCTCACAGCAACAGTCTGTTAGTAGTTCTGAGGGTCCAGGGTCCCAGCAGAAGACATACCCATCTGTGCATCTGAAGATCTAGGAAGGGCTCCATACTCTACTCCCTACCGCTTCCAGCCATAATACACAAGTAGGCCTGCTGGCATGAGAACCAGGCTGCAGACACTCCTATCTGTGCTTACAGGGACCTTGAAAGGGCCAATACATGATCCCAGCCGCCTAACAGTCATAATCAGCCTCTATTATAAAAACATAATCAGCCAGCAGTAGGAAACATGCCTGGCTGCAACCCTGATGACTCTGAAAGGGCCCTATATTCAGTTCCAGCTCACCCAACTGCCATCTACTAGGCAGTGCTATCTATTGCCACAGGGACCTAGCAGAAGACATTCCTGTTTGTACTACCAGAGATCCCTATACTGGGCACCAGCCCCTCCCAGCTTCAATCTATGAGCAGTCCTATAGGCACAAGGACCTGGTAAGATATACAAGTGCACCCCAAAAGATCCTGAAAAAGCCCTATACTTGGTTTGAGCCCCTCTAGCCATGGTCAGGGACCAATCCAGCCTATCAAGTGACTTGGAGAGAGACATACCCATCTGTGCCCCTAGGGCCAGATTTGCAAACTTAATATTGGCTGTGGAATGTGAAACAGCCCTTAGGCTCAGTTCCAGCACCTCTCAGCCACAGATCAGGGTCAATCCTGCCCACCCAGGGAGCCATCCAGTAACTAGATAGCAGTCCTACCAGGGATATGGTGGGAATCACACCCGCCATTTACTTGAGCATAGGCTCGCTGTCTATTTACCTGATAATAGGACCCACGTATAGGCCCTTGTCCAGTACCACCCTACTGACAAGGTACTAATGGCAGTTGTATGCACCCAGGGGCCAGAAATGATCCACATTGGCCTAAGCCCTGGTAACAAACCCAACAACAGACTCCATTGCAGATCCAGTGACTGCCTTGTAACTGGCTCCAACACAGCACACCTGCTATTCTGGAGATAATACTATCAGCTCAGGGAATGGAACAAGAGAAGGACTTTATCTTCCATTCTATAAAGACTGAAAGAAGGGTTTGCTCCTGCAAAAGCACAGACATCAATACAAGGCAACATGGATCATGAAGAAACAAACATATACCACCACCAAAGAATACTGATAGCATTTCAGCAATGGACTCCAAAGAAATGGAAATCTATCATTTGCCAGCAAAGAAATAAAAATAATCATCTTAAGAAAATGTGAATGAAAATGCAAAAGAACACCGACAGACAACTGAACAAAATTAAGAAAACAGTTTGTGAACAAAATGCATTTAATAAAGAAACAGAAACCATAAAAAGAACCAAACAGAAATTCTGAAGCTCAAGAATACAATGTCAGAAATGAAAATTTCAAAAACAGAGCCTAAATAACAGCCCTGATCACACAAAAGACTTAGCAAACTCAAAGACAAATGATCTGAAATTAACCAGTTAGAGAAACAAAAAGAAGAGTGAAGAAAGCCTAAATGAATTATGGGATACCAACAAGCAAATGGGCATTTGCATGATGAGAGTCCCAGAAGAAAAAAGAAGAGGAAAAAAAGCAGAAATATCATTTAAAGAAAAAAATAGCTGAAAACTTCCCAAATCTTGGGAAAGCTATATATATCCAAGTACAGGAAGCTGAAAGAAACTCAAGCAAGATCAATCCAAAGATTTCTCTGAGAAACATTATAACCAAAATGCTTAAAGTTAATGACAAGGAGATAATTTTGAAAGTAACAAGAGAAAAGCAATTTTTTACTACAAAGTAACCCACATAAGTCTATCAGTGGATTTCTCTGCAGAAACCCAGCAGGCCAGGAGGTAGTGTGATGATATATTGAAAGTAATGAAATAAAAAAGCTGCCAGCCAAGAGTACTATACCCAGCAAAACTGTCCTTCAGAAATGAAGGAAAGATAAAGACATTCCCAAACAGTAGCTAAGACTTCATTACCACTAAACCTGACACTACGAAAAATGCTAAAGGGAGTTCAAGCTGAAATGAAAGGACACTATGTAACAAGATGAAACATAAGAGCATAAAATTCACTGGTAAGAGTAAATATATAGTTAAATTCAGAATACCCCAGTACTGTAATGGTGGTATATAAATCACTTTTATCTCTATTATAAAAACTAAAGAAAACATTTAAAATATTATAGCTACAATAATTTGTTAATGGATGCACAATATATAAAGAATAAAATGTGACAACAATATGATAAAATGTTGGAGGATAAGTAAAAGTGTAGATTTGGTATGTGATTGAAAGTGAGTTGTTATCAGCCTAAAATAGACTATTATATCTCTAAGATGTTTTACATAAGCCTCATTATAACCAAAATGAAAATCTATAGTATTTACATAAAAGGTAAAGAGAAAAGAATTAAAGCATAAATATATATATGTGTGTTATATATAAGAATTAAAGCATAAATATATATATGTATTTATAAATATATAAAGCATAAATATATATATGTATGTAAAGCAAAATTATATACATATATTTATATATAAATAACAAATTCAGAATTGAAAAAGAACAAAGGAATAAAGGAAATAAAAAATTCAGAACACAATTTAAAAATGGCAATACTAGCACTTACCAACAAATAATTAACTTAAATGTAAATGAACTAATTCTTTAATCAAAAGATACAATGGTGGCTAATCGGATTAAAAAAAAGATCCAATGATATATGGTCTATATGAGACTCTCTTTAGCTTTACAGATACACATAGGCAGAAATTGAAAGGATGGAAAAAGATATTCCATGCAAATGGTAACCCAAAGAGAGCATGAGTGCTTATACTGAAGACAGATAAAACAAACTTTTAGTCAAAATCAGTGGCAAGAGGAAAAAGTCACAATGTAGTGATAAAGAAGTCAATTCATCAAGAGAATATAACAATTATAAATATATATGCATCAACACTGGAGCACCTGAATATTTAAAGTGAATATTAGAACTGGAAGAATTAGAAGGCAATACAATAATAGTAGGACACTTAAATACCCTACTTTCAACATTAGAGAAAGCATCCAGACAGACTTAATAAGAAAACAGTGGACCTAAATAACACTACAGACCAAATGGACCTAACAGACACATAAAAATACTCCATTCAAAAAACCTGAATACACACTCTTCTCAAGTACATACAAAATATTCTCCAGGATACATTATATGCTGGAATACAAAGCAAGAAGATTGAAACTATTTCTAGTATCTTTTCTGACTGCAGTGCTATTACAATAAAAAATCAATAACAGGAAGAAAATTGAAAAAATTCACAAATATGTGGAAATTAAACAACAAAATTCTGAACAACTAGTGGATTAAAAACACCAAAAGAGAAATTATAAAGTATCCTGAGACAACTGGAAATGAAAACAAAACATACCAAAACTTATGGGATACAGGAAAGCATTCTTACAAGTTTATAGCAAAAAATGCCAAAAATAAGAGAAAAGAAAGATCTTAAATAAACAACTTAATTTTATAACAAAAGGAATTAGAAAAAGAACAAACTAAGCCTAAGTTAGCAGAAGAAAAGAAATAATAAAAATCAGAGTGGAAATAACTAAAATAGAGATTAGAGATCTCTATAGAGATCTCTATAATATCTCTATAATATCTTAGAAATAATAGAAAAAAATCAATGAAAAAGTCAATGAAACTAAGAGCCATTTTTTGGAGGGATAAACAAAATTGACAAATCTTTAGACCGAGCAATCAAAAAAGAGAAGACTCAAACCTATAAATGGAAGACATTACACATGATCCCACAGAAATTCAAAGAATCACAGAAGCTACTTTGAACAAGCGTATGTCAATAAGTTGGATAACCTAAAAGCAATGGATAAGTTCCTAGAAACATAAAACCTACCAAGAATGAATCATGAAGAAATGGAAGATGTAAAAACACAATAATGACTAAAGGGATTGAAGCAATAATCAAAACCTCCCTTGGAGCACTCTGATTGGCTCAGTTGATAGAACATCTGACTTTTGATTTTGGTTCAGGTCATGATCTCATGGTCATGAGATCGAGCCTCACATCATGCTTCATGCTCAGCACAGAGTCTGCTTGAGATTCACTCTCCTGCTCTCTCTGTCCCTCCCCATGTTCACACTCATACTCTCACTTCCTCTCACTCTCTCTAAAATAAATGAATAAGGGCACCTGTGTGGCACAATCAGTCAAGCATCTGATGCTGGAATTTTAAAAACCAGCTACTCAGTTCTAGGAGAGCCAACAGGGCATAGGAAGCTGAGTCCCCACATTTTAAAGAGACAGCACTACAAAAAGCCCACAGGGATACAGAACAGAAGCAACAGTCTGAAAAACATCTGGGGAAGACTGAAAGAAGAGTTATTTACTAATCTCAGAGCATGTCTGGAGGGGCAGGGTTCATCGAAGGACTTCTCCAGGAACAAAGGAGCTGGCAGGTGCCATTTCTTTCCTCCACCTGCCCCCTGGAATGAACCTACTGCCATATATGAGAACCAATGCAGGGCCAACATTCACTACCTAACTTGCTTTCACCGAACCTAGATCCCCAGGCTTCAATGGATCCACCCATTCCAGTCACACTTGACTCATCCATAGCATTATGGGTTTCCTCCCCACAGAAGACCAGCACAAACCCTGCCAACACCTTGTTTCCTAACCTGCATGCCTTGTGGGTCTAGCCACCTCTGGCAGTGGTGGGTACCTTATCACAGAAGATCTCCATGCACCATGTTAAAATTGTGGGCTCCACTATGCACACTGTACAGATCAGCACCAGCCTTCCCTGGTCCTGGCAACTCTGACAGGTCTTATTGTACAAAGAGACTGGCTCACATCCTGTTAAAACCGCATGTCTCACCTGGCTGGTCTCACCAGCATGCAAGCCTTAAGAACACAGTGCCCCCAAATCCCCTTCAAAATATTCCTGGCTAGAGACCATTCAAGCTGCACCATGAGTCTGGCAGTGTGCAAGCAGCCCCAACAGGGACTAGCACCACTCCACAGTGACTCCTGCCATGGGGTGAAGGGAAGATAGCCACAGAGCAGTCAAATGGGGACCCTACCAGTGGGCTGGGGGAAGATAGTTGATCTGATTGCAGGCCCCATCCACTAATGAAAGCTTCTCAGGGGATAACAGGGAAAGTGTTCCACAGTTTCCTCCTACTGCATATCTGGCAAACACATGGTCTGACTAAACCCAAGTCCAAGGCAGTCCACTAACTCCACAGGGACCAAACACTGCCTACAACAGGCAAAGAGAGTCACTGCAGATGACTAGAATGAGAGAAAAAGCAGCCAAAAAAACAACAGGGCACATGCAACACGCATAGGAGACAATACTGGAGCTCCAGGTTCTGGTGAAAAGGGGACACTGCACTGCAGGGCAGTATAAGACCTCTTCATTAGGCCATTACTTTAAAGAGAAGAGACGTAGCTGACTTTCCTAACACAGAGAAACAGACAAAGAGAGTAAGACCAAATGAAACAACAGAAATATATGTAAACTAAAGCACAGGACAAAATAATAATAAGAGACCTAATTAAAATGGATATAAGTAATATGCTGAATAGAGAATTTAAAGTAATGATCATCATGATACTCATTGGACTTGAGAAGAGTGGAAGAAGCAGTGAGACACTTAACAAAGATAAAAAAGAACCACTCAGAGATGAAGAATACAATAAACGAAATTAAAAATACACTTGATGGAATAAATCGCAGGCTAGAAGAAGAAATAAATTAGTAGCCTGAAGGAGAGAGTAATGGAAATTAATAAAGCTGAGAAAGTGAGAAAAAAAAAGAATTATACAAACTGAGAATAGACTTAGGGAACTCAGTGACTCCATTAAGCTCCACAGAGATCCCAGGACAGACAGAAAAGGAGGCAGAAAATTTATTTGAAGAAATAAGAGCTTAAAACTTACCTAAACTGGAGAAGGAAACAAAAATCAAGAACCAGGAGGCACAGAGATTGCCCAATAAAATCAACCCATTACTATGCACCAAGACACATAGTAATTAAAATGGCAAAACCAGCGACAAAGAAAAAAATTTTAAGCATCTAGAGAAAAGAAGACAGTTATATACAAGAGAAACCTCAAAAGTTTATTAGCAGAGTTTTCAGCAGAAACTCTATAGCCCCAAAGGAAGTGGCATAATCAAAGTGTTAAAAGGAAAAAAATCTACAGCCGAGAATACTCTATCCAGAAAGGCTATCATTCAGAATATAAGGAGAGATGGGGCACCTGGGTAGCTCAGTGGTTGAGCATCTGCCTTTGGCTCAGGTCATGGTCCTAGGGTCCTGGGACTGACTCCCCACAGGGAGCCTGCTTCTCCCTCTGCCTATGTCTTCGCCTCTCTGTGTGTCTCTCACGAATAAATAAATAAAGTCTTAAAAATAAACAAAAAAGGAGAGAGATAATGAATTTCCCAAACAGAAGCTAAAGGAGTTCATGACATCTAAGCCAGACCTATAAGAAATGTTAAAGAGGACCCTGAGTGGAAAGGAAAGACCATGAGTAAGAAGAGTAAGAAAACTAGGAAGCACAAAAACATTTTTTTAAAGATTTTATTTATTTATCCATGAGAGACACAGAGAGAGAGAGGCAAAGACATAGCCAGAGGGAGAAGTAGGCTCTTCACAGGGAGCCCAATGTGGGACTCGATCCCTGGGCGGGGATCACACCCTGAGCCAAAGGCAGACACTCAACCGCTGAGCCACCCAGGCGTTCCAGAACAAAACCATTTCTTAAAAAAAAAAAAGTATATCTGTAAAAATTAGTAAAGAAAATCACAAAATAAAAAATAAAAGCACATTAATTATGATCCCATACCTAAAATGTGGAAAGGGGAACAAGTAAAGAATACATTCAAACTTAAGCAACCATCAATATAAACTACTATGTGCAGATGGTGATATATAAAAACCCAATGGCACCCACAAATCAAAAGCTACTAATAAATATGCAAAAAAATAAAGAGAAAGGAATTCATAAAAGTGAAAGTGAAGCAAATGTCATGACATACTGTCATGTCATGTCATGAAAGAAAGCCAGCAAACCATAAGACAAGACAGCAAGGGAAGAAAGAAACAGAGAAGAACTATGAAAACAACCATAAAACAAGTAATAAAATGGCAATAAATACATACCTACCAATAATCACTTTCAATGTAAATGGATTAAACACTCCAATCAAAAGACATAGGATGATGGAATGGGTAAAAAAAAAAGGCCCAGGCAGCCCGGTGGCTCAGCAGTTTAGCGCCAACTTCAGCCCAGGGCATGATCCTGGAGACCTGGGTTCGAGTCCCACATTGAGCTCCCTGCATGAAGCCTGCTTCTCCCTCTGCCTGTGTCTCTGCCTCTCTCTCTCTCTCTCTCTCTCTCTTTCTTTCTCTGTCTCTCATGAATAAATAAATAAAACCTTTAAGAAAAAAAAACATGACCCATCTATATGCTGCCTAACAGACTCATTTCAGACCAAGGACACCTGCAGATTGAAAGTGAGGGGATGGGGGATCCCTGGGTGGCGCAGTGGTTTGGCGCCTGCCTTTGGCCCAGGGCGCGATCCTGGAGACCCGGGATCGAATCCCACATCGGGCTCCTGGTGCATGGAGCCTGCTTCTCCCTCTGCCTATGTCTCTGCCTCTCTCTCTCTCTCTCTCTGTGACTATCATAAATAAATAAAAATTAAAAAAAAAATTTTGAAAGTGAGGGGATGGAGAAACATTTATCATGAAAATGATGTCAAAAGAAAGCAGGGATAGCAATACTTGTGTCAGACAAAATAGACTTTATAACAAAGACTGTATCAGGAGACAAAACTATATAATCACAAAGGAGACAATCCAACAAAAAGATATAACAATTGTAAATATTTATGGACTCGACAAACATATAAACAGTAAATAACAGATATAAAGGAACTAATCAACATTAATAGGATAATTATAGAGGGCTTTAACAGCCCACTTACATTAATGGATAAACCATCTAATCAGAAAATCAACAGGGAAACAGTAGCTTTGGATGATATATTGGATCAAGTGGATTTAACAAATATATTCACAACACTCCATTCTAAAATAGCAGAATACACATTCTTTTTAAGTGTATATGGAACATTCTCCAGAACAGACCACATATTGGGCCACAAAACAAGTCTCAACAAATTCAGAAAAAGCAGTCATAACATGCATAAATGAAATCAGGAGTCGGTTCTTTGAAAAGATAAACAATATTCATAAACCTCTAACCAGACACACAAAATTTAAAAAAGGACTCAAATAAACAAAATCAGAAATGAAAGAGGAGAAATAACAACTAACACCACAGAAATACAAACTATTCTAAGAATATTATGAAAAATTACACATCAACAAATTAAACAACCTAAAGAAATGGATAAATTCCTAGAAACATATAACCTCCAAAGAGTGAAGCTGGAAGAAACAGAAAATTTGAACAAACTGAGTACTAGCAAGGAAATCAGTAGTCAAAAAACTACCAAAAAAACAAAAGTCTAGGACCAGATGGCTTCACAGGCAAATTCTATCAATCTCTTAAAGAAGAGTTAACACCCATTCTTCTTAAACTATTTTTAAAAATAGAAGAGGAAGATTTCCAAATTTATTCTATGAGGCCAATGTTAGTTAACCTGTTATCAAAGCCAGATAAAGACACCATGAGAGAGAGAGAGAGAGAACTAAAGGCCAATATCTGATGAACATAGATGCAAAATACCTCAGCAAAATACTGGCAAACCAAATCCATCAATACATTAAAAAAATCATTTGCTACAATCAAGTAGGATTTGTTCTTGGGTTGTGATGGTGGTTCAATATTTGGAAATCAATCAACATGATACATTGCATTAATAAGAGAAAGGGTATAATCATTTCAGTAGTTGAAGAAAAAGCATTTGACAAAATACAATATCCATTCATGATAAAAACCTTCAACAAAATAAGTTAAGAGAGAACATACCTCAACATTATAAAGGTCTCATATAAAAAACCCACAGCCAAAATCATACTCAATGAAGAAAACTGAGAGCTTTTCCCCTAAGGTCAGAAATAAGACAAGGAGTCCACTTTCACTACCTTTATTCAACATAATACTGGAAGTCTTAGTCACAGCAATCAGACAACGGCATCCAAGAATGCTAAGGAAGAAGTAAAACTTTCCCTATTAGCATATAACATGATAGCATATAATAAAAAACAACTAAAGACTGATAGGACTGATAAATGAATTCAGTAAAGGTACAACATAAAAAAGTCAATATATGGAAATCTGTTGCATTTTTATACACTAAAATGAAGCAGTAGAAAGAGAAATTAAGAAAACAATCTAATTTATAATTATACCAAAAAGAATAAAATATCAATGGGTAAACCAAATAAATGAAAGGGCTGTACCTTGAAAATTATAAAACATTCATGAAAAAACTGAAGATGACACAAAGAAATGGAAAGATATTCCATCCTCATGGACTGGAAAAACAAATATTGTTACAATATCTATATTGCCCAAAATAATCTATATTTAATGCAAGCTCTATCAAAATACCAAAAACATTTCTTACAGAACTAGAATAAACAATTGTAAAATTTGCGTGGAACCACAAAAAAACCCTAAATAGCAAAAGCAATCTTGAAAGAAGAATAAAACTGGATGTATCACAATTCCAGATTTCAAGTTATATTACAAAGCTGTAATAATCAAGACAGTACAGTACTGGAACAAAAACAGACACATAGATCAATGGAACAGAATAGAAAACTCAAAAATGAACCCACAATTATATGGTCAATTAATATTTGACAAAGCCGGAAAGAAAATCCACTGGAAAAAACACTTTCTTCAACAAATGGCATTGGGAGAACTGGACAGCTACATGCACAAGAATGAAACTGTACTGTTTTTACATCACACACAAAAATAAACTCAAAATGAATTAAAAACCTAAATGTGAGACCTGAAGCCATACAAATCCTAGAAGAGAACACAGGCACTACTAACTTCTTTGAAATTGGTCATAGCAACTTCTTGTTAGATATTTCGTCTGAGGCAAGGGAAATAAAAGCAAAAATCAACTATTGGGACTACATCAAAATTGAAAAGCTTCTGTAGGACAAGGGAAACAATCAATAAAACTAAAAGGCAACCTACTGAATCAACCAACCTATCTGAGAAGATATTTGCACATGACATATCTGATAAAGGGTTGGTAACCAAAATATATAAAGACCTTATAAAACTCAACACAACCCCCCCAAACAATCCAATTTAAAAAATTAGTTATTAATAAAAATTTTCCCAAAGAAAATCTACAGATGGGCAACAGACACATGAAAAGATGTTCAACATTGCTTGTCATCAGGGAAATGAAATCAAAACTACAATGAGATATCACCTCACATCTATCAGAATGGCTAAAATTGAAAACACAAGAAACAATGAGGATTGACAAGGATATGGAGAAATGGGAACCCTCTTGCACTATTGGTAGAAATGCAAACTGAGGCAGCTACTGTGAAAAACAGTATAGACATTTCTCAAAAAGTTGAAAACAAAACTCACCTAAGATCCAGCAATCGCATTACTCAGTATTTACCCAAAGAATACAAAAATACTAATTCAAAGGGATACATGTACCCCAATGTTTATTGCAGCATTATTTACAATAACCAAATTACGGAAACAGCCCAAATGTCCAAGTGATGAATGGATAAAGATGTGGCATACATACAACGTAATATTACTTGGCCATAAAAAGGGATAAAATCTTGACACTTGCAATTTCATGGACAGAGCTTTGAGAGTGTAATGCTAAGTGAAATAAGTCAGTCAGATAAAAACAAATATCATATGATTTTACTCAGATGTGGATACTACGAAACAAAAGAACAAAGGGAAAAAAAGAGAGGGGGTGAAAACCAAGAGACAGGCTCTTAACTATAGAGAACTGATGGTTACCAGAAGGTAGGGGCAGGGATGGGTTAAATAGGTCATGAGAATTAAGGAGAGCACTGGATATTGTATGGAAGAGTTTTGTTTTGATGAGCACTGGATATTGTATGGAAGAGTTCAATCGCTATATTGTACACCTAAAACTAATATATCATATGTTAAGTAGCAGGATTTAAATAAAAACTTTTAAAAAAATCATTTGACCATATATGCAAGGGTTTATTTATGGGCTCTCTATTCCATTGGTCTATAAATCTATCTGTGTATGTGCTAGTGCCATTTTGGTTTGATTACTGTAGCTTTGTAATAAGTTTTAAAATCAGGAAGTCTGAGACTTCCAACTTTGCTTTCTTTCAAGATTTTTTTAAAGTAAGCTCTACACCTAACATGGGCCTTAGCTCACAACCCCAAAATCAAGAGTCACATGCTCTACAAACTGAGTCAGAGAGGACCCCTTCTTTTAAGATTATTTTGGCTATTTGGGGTCCCTTGAGACTCCATATGAAATTTAAGATGAATTTTTCTATTTCCACAAAAAATATCATGGAGTTTGACTTTGTTGAATTGTGGATCACTTTGGTTAGTATTGACATCTTAACAATATTAAGCCTTTTAACACATAAACACAAAATATCTTTCCATTTCTTTATGTCTTCTTAAATTTCTTCCAGAAACAATTTAGAGTTTTTGGTGTACAGTTCTTTTGCTTCCTTGGTTAAATTCATTCCTAAATATTTTAACCTTTTTCATGTTATTGTAATTGAAGTTGTTTTAATTTCCTTTTCAGATTGTTCATTGTTACTGTACAACAACTAATTTTTGTTGTTGACTTTGCTGGATTCATTTAGCAGTTCCAACAATTTTGTATGTGCAGAAGCTTCAAGGTTTCTCCTTTACTTGTGAAAGATAATTTCCTAAATAATTATATGCTGTTGAGTTTTTCTTTCAATACTTTAAATATTCTATTCCACTCCTTTTTTCTTCCATGGTTTCTAAATAAAAGTCCACTGTAATTCCTATCCTTGTTCTTCTATAGTAAGGTGGTTTCCCTCCTATAGCTTCCTTCAAAATTTCTCTTTGCATTTGCTTATCGACAATGATATTCCTACTGCAATTTTCCGTTTTTAAAAATTTATTTTGCTTCATGTTCTCTGAGATTCCTTGGTCTTCATTTGGTTTCTGTTATTAATTCTGTAAAGTTCTCAGCCATTATTACTTTGAATATCATTCTTCTGTCCATTTTGTTCCTTCTGTAGTTCAATAACATTTATATTACACCTTCTAAAATTGTCATACATTTTTTAGAATATTCAGATGTGTTTTTCTCCCATTATTTTCTCTTTATGTTTCCATTTGGTAAATTTCTATTGACCTATCTTTAAACTTTGTGATTTTTTTCCTGCTTTGAATCCAGCCTACTAATAAGACCAGCCAGCATATTCTTCATTTCTCTAGAGTGTTTTTGATTTCTGGCATTTCTTTTTGAATATTTCTTTTTTAAAAAAAAAGAAAGATTGTATTTATTTTAGAGAGAGAGGGAGAGAGCACGAGCAAGGGTGAGGGGCAAAGGGAGAGGAACAAGCAGACTCCATGCTGATTGAGAAGCCTGACACAGGCTTGATTGCATGACCCTGAGATCATAACTGAAGCCTAAATCAAGAGTTGGATGCTCAACCAACTGAACGACCTGGCCACCCCTCCTTTTGAACTATTTCTTTCTTAGAGTTTTCACCTTTTTTGCTTACATTACCCATTTTACATGCATGATATCTACTTTTAAAAGTGTTTTATAGTGTCTGCATTAGAGTTCTTAGCATACTAAACACAGCTATTTTAAATTCCTTGTCCTATAATTCCATAATCTCTGTCATAGCTCAGTCTGGTTATGATGCTTGCTTCATCTGTTTAGATTGCTTTTTTTTTTTTTTTAAATTTATGATAGTCAAAGAGAGAGAGAGAGGCAGAGGCAGAGACACAGGCAGAGGGAGAAGCAGGCTCCATGCACTGGGAGCCCGACGTGGGATTCGATCCCGGGTCTCCAGGATCGCGCCCTGGGCCAAAGGCAGGCGCCAAACTGCTGCGCCACCCAGGGATCCCCTGTTTAGATTGCATTTTTAATTGCTTTTGGAATGCTCTGCAATTTTTTGTTGAGTCAGTTATGTTGGTATAAGCTAATAAAAACTGAGGCCAATGGCCTTTAGCTGATCATTTATGTTCATTTTTCTTGGTCTATTTGGTGGTTTATGTAGCTATTTATATCAGAGACATCAAATATCTCTATTGTCTATTTTTGTCACCACGGTTGACTTTAGACCTATTACTCCTTAGAGAGAGTCTATATCTGTCACTAAACCAGAGCCTGGTTAGTGCTGTGATAAGGTATTCAGGGGGTGGGGGAAGGGTGTGTGGTTACATTCCAGTCTTTTAGTAACCCTGTATGTCAGAGGTATGATCTTTACAAGTGTTCCTGCAGCGATATAGTCTTTTTACCCACTTTGGTGAGAGGAAAGCTAAAAGGAGGTAAAGTTGGAGATAAAGTTGGAAACTGCCCTTCCCATAGTTGGGATAAGGCTCTCATAGTCTTTTTCCCAGGAAAATAGATCTTTGTTATTGAATATACCCTGAGTATATTTTACAATTATTCTTCTCCTTCCCTTTCTACAGTCCTGAAGAGATCCTTCTTAGATCTTTACCATGAGAGCCTAGTATACCTCTTGGAGGTAAAACCCTTGAAAATATGGGGATTCCACTAATACTTTGGCCTCCAGGAGAACTTACTTTCATGATAATCCACATTTAGTATCCAATAATTTGAAAAAATTATGATTTGAGTGTTCCTACCAGTTTATGTCTCCAGCAGCTTCTATACCAGCTGTGACTCTCTGGATTTGTTCTTCTTTCCAGATTTGGGGGTAGATATTTTCCCTGTAACCTCAGTTCTCTAATAGGTCCAGGAAAGGATAATTTTAAGTCCGATCAACATTTTATTGATCTAAGGATGGGAATGATGATTTCCAAGCCATTTACATGCAAAAGGTGAAATCAAATATGCCATAAAACAAGTCTCAATAAATTAAGAAGGACTGAAATCATATAAATTATGTTGTCTGACCACAGTGAAGTTCAAACTCAGTAACTGAAAGTAATTGGAGGAATTCACAAATCTGTGGAAATTAAACAGCATACCCCTATATAGCCAATAGGTCAAAGAAGTCATAAGGAAAATTTAAAAAATAATCTGAGATGAATGAAAATGAAAACACAGCTAATAAGGAATAAAAGGGGATAGAGCTAAAGCAGTTCTTATATTGAAATTAATAGCTGTAAGCACCTATACAAAAGATCTCAATTCAATAATCTAACATTCCACAATGAGAAACCACAGAAATTGTGCAAACTAAACCCAGACAGTCAAAAGAAGAAATGATAAAGATGAGTGGATATAAATAGAGAATAGAAAAATAAAGAGAATCAATGAAACCAAAAGTTGATTCTTTCAAAAAAGTCAATAAAATTTGCAAGCATTTAACTAGATCAACTAAGAGAAAAAAGGAGAACACTCAAATAACTAAAATCAGTTAGTGAAAAATTAAGCAAATACAAAGATTTAAAAAGATTATAATGGGATACTAAAAACAATTATATGTCAAAAAACTAGAAAATTGATATTAAATAGACTTCTAGAAAGTCACAAACTATTGAAACAGACTCAAAAAGGAATATAAAAAATTTAAATAGACCTTTAAAAAGATTAGTTTAGTAATCAAAAAACTACTCAGAATGAAAAGTACAGATTTATACTTGTTCTTCAGTAATTCTTGTAAAAATCAGAAGAGGAAATACTTTCCAACTTACTCTATTATACCAGTATTATCCTGAAACCAGAAAAAGACAAAGACATGACAAAGAAAGGAAAGTAAAGATCAATAATTTATTAACATAGACACAAAAATCCTCAACAAAATATAAGCTAACTGAATCCAGCAATATGTAATAAAAATTACTTATCATGACCTGGTGAGATTTACCCCAGGAATGCAGGATTGTTTTAACATTGGAAAGTCAATTAAGATATTGTATCAATAGGACAAAAATAATTTGGCCATCTCAATAGATGCAGAAAAAGCATTTGAAAAAATTTAATACCTTAAAAAAACTCTCAATAAATTAGGAATAGAAGGAAATTTCTTCAATCTTAAAAAGCACATATACAAAAAAACCCAACTGCTCACACCATACTAGTGAAACGGTGAATGCTTCCCCCTATGAGATCAGGAAGACAGATATGCCTGCTCCTGCCACTTCTATTTAACAATGTATTGGAATTTTTACCTAGGACAATTAGGCAAGAAAAATAAATAGAAGACATTCAGAGTAGAAAGAAGTAACTAAAACTCTTTGTAAATGACAAGATCTTGAACATACACCATCCTTTAAAAATATGCTAAAAATTATTAGGACTAATAAAGGAGTTTAGCAAGGGTGCAGTTTACAAAATTAATGTACAAAAATCAGCTATGTTTGTGTATACTAGCAATGCATTATCCAAAAGTGAAAATAAGAAAATAATTCCATTTACAGCAGTATCCAAAATAATAAATATTCAGGAATAAAATACCCAGAGTACAAAATGTGCATTCTGAAAACTAGAAAACACCATCAAAAAAAATTAAGACCTAAATGGAAAGACATCCCATCTCCATAGATCAAAGCTTAATATCATTAGTGTAGTAAATTGATCTTCAAAATCAATGAAACCCTATAAAATTCCCAGCTGGAGTTTTTGCTTTTACAGAAATTGAAAAGCCAATCCTAAAATTCACATGAGCAGTCTAGAGACCCAAAATACCTAAATGATCTTTAAAAAGAAGAATAAAGTTGGAGGACTCAAGTTTCCCAATGTAAAGATGTAAAGTAAAGAAAGCTACAGGATTCAAAACTGGTACTGAGTGGGGACAGACATATAAATAAACGAAACAGAATAAGATTCTAGAAATCCTTATATGTTCAGTCAGTTGAATTTCCATAAGGATATAAAAACAACTTAATGAAGATAGAATTCTTTTGGGTTTAGTTTTCAGGAATTGGTGCTATAATTGAATGTCCATGTGCTATAGAATGAAGATATATCCCCTCTTTACACCATATTTAAAAATTAACTCAAAATTGATCACTGACTTAAATATAGAAACTAAAATTATAAAACTATTAGAGGAAAACAGGAGTAAATTTTTGTGACCTTACATTAGGCAATTATTTCTTAGATACTACACCAAAAACACAAGCAAAAATATTATTATTTTTTTTTAATTTTTATTTTTTATTTTACGATAGTCACAGAGAGAGAGAGAGAGAGGCAGAGACATAGGCAGAGGGAGAAGCAGGCTCCATGCACCGGGAGCCCCATGTGGGATTCGATCCTGGGTCTCCAGGATCGCGCCCTGGGCCAAAGGGAGGCGCCAAACCGCTGCGCCACCCAGGGATCCCCAAGCAAAAATATTATACACACACACACACACACACACACACACACACACACACACTGAATTTCGTAAAAATCAAAAACCTTTGTGCTTTAAGAAACACCATCATGAAATTGAAAATACAATGCAAAAAATATTGAAAGAAGATACTTACAGATCATATATCTGATAAGGAACTTGTATCCAGAATTTATAAAGAAATCTTACAAATTAATTAAAAGCAGGAAAAAAATTTTAAATGGGCAAAGGATTTGAAAAGTCAGTTATCCAAAGAAGATATACAAACTACCAACAAATACATAAAAAGATGCTCACCATCACTAGTCATTAGAGAAATGTCAATTAAGAGAAATTCATAAGATACCACCTTCAGATCCAATAAGGATGGTTATAATCAAAAAGATAGATAACAAGTGTTGGCAAGGATATCCAAATTGAGAAACTGGAAACCTAATACATTGCTAGTGAGAATTAAAACCATTTAGCCTCTTTGGAGCATAATATCAAGTTTCCTCAAAATGTGAAATACTGAGTTATCATATAATGCAGCAATTTTTCTTCTAATTATATACCCAAAAGAAATTAAAATATGTCCACACAAAAACTTGTATACAAAAGTTCACAGCATTATGTATAGAACCAGAAAGTAGAAACAGTCCAGTCTTTCAATTGAGTAAATAAAATAAGAAGCAACTGGGTAAATAAAAGTTGGTATATTCATACAATGGAATATTATTTGTCAGTAAAAAGGAATGAAGTACTGACACATGCTATAACACAGATAGACTTCGAAATCATTTTAATAAGTAAGTCAGTCACCAAATACCACATATTACATGACTCCATTATATGATATGTCCAGAATAGAAAAAAATCTATAGATAGAAATTAGATTGGTGCTAGCCTGGGACTGGGAGGAATGAGGGAAAATGAGGAGTGACTGCTAATAGTTAGAGTTTCTTTTTTGGGGTGATATAAATGTTTTAAGAGTTATTATGATTACTGCATACTTCTAGAAACATACTAAAAGCCATTAGATGTTACTCTTCAAATGGTTGCATTATATGGTAAATTATAGTCTACAAAAAGCTTTTTAAAAAGTTGAACAAAAACAGCAAAAAGAAATACCAAATCATGATAAATGACCAGCTTTGTGTAGAAACAGACTGAAACTGGGCTGAGAAAAGAAATTAGAGCTCTCAAATTTATCTGTAATATTTTAGTTATTTTCTTAAAAAGGAATATTACAAAAAATAAATATTACAAGAGATTAACATTTGTTCCTTTTAGATATCAGACATCAAAAGTTGTCATAGTATACTTAGATTTTCTGTATTTTTTAAATTATAAAAGGCATTAACTCAGGAATGAGAAGATATCATATGCAGACTACTGTCAACACATTTAACTTTGCTATAAATACTTAAAACTATAAAACTATGATAAAGAAAATTTAAAAATCACACAAATTAATGGAGAAATATAATATTTTAAAGAGCATTAAAAGAGTCAAAATCATTAAGATATCAATTCTTCCCAACCTAATCTACAGACTCAAACAATTCCAACCAAAATCTCAATAGATGCTTTGGTATAAAATGGCAATGTGATTCTAAAATTATAATGTAAAGTCAAAGCATGTAGAAAAGCAAAAAATTTTGAATAAGAGAGATGCCTGGGTGGATCAGCAGTTGAGCATCTGCCTTTGGCTCAGGGCATGATCCTGGTCCTGGAATCGAGTCCCACATCAGGTTCCCTGAATGAAGCCGGTTTCTCTCTCTGCCTATGTTTCTACCTCCCTCTCTGAGGGTCTCTCGTAAATAGTAAATAAATAAACCTTTAAAAAACAAATTTTTGAAAAAGAATAAATTTCCTGATTTCAAGACTTATTTTAAGGCAAAAATAATCAATACAATATGTATAAAATAAATAGTGAGTCCATAAATATATCCACACAGTTATGTAAAACTGATTTTCACCAACGTATAAATCCATTTGGTGGAAAAAGGATAGTCTTTTCAACAAAAAATACTGGACCAATTAAATATTTATATGTCATCAAATAAAACATGATCCATACTTAACACCAAAGGAAAAATTAACTGCATATGGATCATAGACTTAAATGTAAAAAAAAAAAAAAAAAACCAAATCAACTATTAGAATATAACACGTACAAAAATCTACCTGACATCAGATTACACAGAGTTCTTAGACAAGACACCAAAAGATCATTAAAAAGAATTGACAAATTGAACTTAAAATTTTAAAACTTTACTCTGCAAAAAAAAAAAATCGTTAAAAGAATGAAAAGAGAAGCTACAGAATGTGCAAAAATATTTGCAAAACACATATTCAACAAAAGAGTTATGTCCAGAATATATAAAGAAACTCAAAACTCAGCAATAAGAAAACAAAAAATACAATTTTAAAATGGGCAAAGACAGACAATTCAACAAAAAAGGATATAAGGATGGCAGGTAAGGACATAAATAGGCAATTGTTAGGAAAATATAAATTAAAACCACATTGCAATACTACTATACCCATTAGAATAGCTAAAATATAAAAATATTGACAATTCCAAATGCTAGCAAAGATGTGGAACAACTGCAGCTCATATTGCTGGTAGAAATTCAAAATGATACAACCTCTCTAGAAAATGATTTCAGTTTCACATAAATTTAAAAGTATCATATAACCCAGCAATCCCACTCGTGAGACTTACCATACAAATGGAAAGTTATATTTCTACAAAATCTATACATTAATGTTCAAAGAAGCTTTATTTATGGTACCTAAAAGCTAGAAACAATCCAAATATCATTCAGCAGGTGGATGGATTATTAAAATGTAGTATATCTATATAACAGAAGACTACTACACCATAAAAAAAGAATTACCCTTTAATGCACATATAACTATAATGAATCTAAAAGACATTACACTAAGTGGGGAAAAAAAAAAAACAGATTCAAAGAGTCCCATACTATATGATTCTCTTAGGTAGAAGCTAGACATGAGCGGTGGAAGGAATACTAGAGGCAGAGTCCCAAATCCTTGAAGGGAATAATAGAGACATGAGTTGTAAGTGAGGACAGTGATCAATAAGCAACACATTAAAGGCCCAGGGGTACAACATTCTGACCTTGTGGTTTCCAAGACCTTGGAACTCACAGATCAAGAGCCACAGAATATGCGCTCTCCTGTTCTATCTCTGCCCCAGGGTAACCCCTAGACTCATTATAATGCATTTGCATTGGAAGTACAGCACCCCCACACAAAGGAGAAAAGCTGCCATGACATTCCAGTACAAGCCCTTCTTGGGTCAAAAACTTCCCTCCCAAATGATTGGAAACAGCTTCCATTAGAGACCATCCCCTGAAGGACACGGATCCTCCCAGCCCAGAGCAATGCAACAAATATCCCATTCCAAAATAACTTGGGGTGGGTTCTATCTGGTGGAACCTGCCCCTCTCCCACCTTGAGAGTATATTTTTGCCTTAGGACACTGTTTTGTGCTTGCTACTTTCCTTCTGGCTATCTTTATTCCAGCATGAACCCCCCACATAAATCTTATGGGGAATCCAAAGACAGAGACCTCCATTTGCACAATGCAGTCTTTTTCATCCATAACAATTCCATTAATGGGACATTCTCCAAAAAATTTTATAGCAATGGGGAAAAAAAATCGGAGGATCCAATGGTTATGGGTAGGAAAATGGGTTAAAAAGAGACATAAAGGGATATCATATGGGAGTTTTTCGGGGTCATGGAACTCTTCCGTATCCTTGCGCTTGTTACACAAACTGTATTTAAATTCATAGAACTGTATATCAAAAGAAAAATATCAAATTACTATAATATTTAAAAATAAAGTTAAAGTTGAGTCATGTAGTTTATAACAAGAAAAGCAACATTTCTTAAAAGTAAGCATTATAAAAAAGTAAGCATTATATTAAATTATCAATCTGGAGGAGGTGCAAGATGGCGGAAGAGTAGGGTCCCCAAATCACCTGTCCCCACCAAATTACCTAGATAACCTTCAAATCATCCTGAAAATCTACGAATTCGGCCTGAGATTTAAAGAGAGACCAGCTGGAATGCTCCAGTGAGAAGAGTTCGTGCTTCTATCAAGGTAGGAAGACGGGGAAAAAGAAATAAAGACACAAAAAACCTCCAAGGGGGAGGGGCCCCGCGAGGAGCCGGGCTGAGGCCGGGGCGAGTGTCCCCAGGACAGGAGAGCCCCGTCCCGGAGGAGCAGGAGCTGCACCAACCTTCCCGGGTGGAAAGGGGCCCGCAGGGAGGTGGAGCAGGACCCAGGAGAGTGGGGATGCCCTCAGGCTCCCTGGGACACTAACAGGCACCTGCGCCCAGGAGAGTGCGCCGAGCTCCCTAAGGGCTGCAGCGCACACGGCGGGACCCGGAGCAGCTCGGAGGGGCTCGGGCGGCAGCTCCGCTGACGGGGCTGTGCGGCCGGGAACGCGAAACCAACAGCGCAGGCCCTGGAGCAGGGGGCGCCGGGACACAGCCCAGGATCCGGCCTCCCCTGGGACAGGCAGAGGCCGGGAGAGCCCAGGACAGCAAGGACGCTCCTGCCCGGAGCCGAGCAGATCAGCGGCCCCGCCCTGGAGCCTCCAGGCCCTGCAGACGGAGAGCCCCGTTGTTACTGCGGGGGCTGAATCCAGGTTCCCAGAGCTGCCGTCCCACTGTGGCTGTTCCTCCTGGGGCCTCACGGGGTGAACAGCCCCCACTGAGCCCTGCACCAGGCAGGGGCAGAGCAGCTCCCCCAAGTGCTAACACCTGAGAATCAGCACAACAGGCCCCTCCCCCAGAAGACCAGCTAGACGGACCAGTTCCAGGGGAAGTCAAGGGACTTAAAGTATACAGAATCAGAAGATACTCCCCCGTGTTTTTTGTTTTGTTTTGTTTTGTGGTTTTTTTTCTTTCTTTCTTTTTGATTTCTGATTCAAAGATGTCAGAAGATACTCCCGCGTGTTTTTTGGTTTTTTTTTGTTTTGTTTTGTGTTTTTTTTTTTTCTTTCTTTCTTTTTGATTTAGGATTGCTTCTTTTTATTTCTTTTCAAAGTATACAGAATCACAAGATACTCCCACGTGTTTTTTGTGTTTTTTGTTTTGTTTTGTGTTTTTTTTCTCTTTCTTTTTGATTTCTGACTGCTTCTTTTGATTTCTGATTGAATTCCCCCCCCCTTTTTTCACCTTTCTTTCTTTTTCTTTCTCTTTTTCTTCTCTTTTTTCCCTTTTTTTCTTCTTTCTCTTTTTTCTTTCTCTCTTTTCTTTCCTTCCCTCTCTTTTCCTCCTTTTCCCAATACAACTTGTTTTCGGCCACTCTGCACTGAGCAAAATGACTAGAAGGAAAACCTCATCTCAAAAAAAAGATTCAGAAACAGTCCTCTCTCCCACAGAGTTACAAAATCCGGATTACAATTCAATGTCAGAAAGCCAATTTAGAAGCACTATTATACAGCTACTGGTGGCTCTAAAAAAACCATGAAGGACTCAAGAGATTTCATGACTGCAGAATTTAGATCCAATCAGGCAGAAATTAAAAATCAATTAAATGAGATGCAATCCAAGCTAGAAGTCCTAACGACGAGGCTTAACGAGGTGGAAGAACGGGTGAGTGACATAGAAGACAAGTTGATGGCAAAGAGGGAAACTGAGGAAAAAAGAGACAGACAATTAAGAGACCATGAAGACAGATTAAGGGAAATTAATGACAGCCTGAGGAAGAAAAATCTATGTTTAATTGGGGTTCCCGAGGGCGCCGAAAGGGCCAGAGGGCCAGAATATGTATTTGAACAAATCCTAGCTGAAAACTTTCCGAATCTGGGAAGGGAAACAGGCATTCAGATCCAGGAAATAGAGAGATCCCCCCCTAAAATCAATAAAAACCGTTCAACACCTCGACATTTAATTGTGAAGCTTGCAAATTCCAAAGATAAAGAGAAGATCCTTAAACCAGCAAGAGAAAAAAAGTCCCTGACTTTTATGGAGAGGAATATTAGGGTAACAGCAGACCTCTCCACAGAGACCTGGCAGGACAGAAAGGGCTGGCAGGATACCATTCAGGGTCCTAAATGAGAAGAACATGCAAACAAGAATACTTTATCCAGCAAGGCTCTCATTCAAAATGGAAGGAGAGATAAAGAGCTTCCAAGACAGGCAGGAACTGAAAGAATATGTGACCTCCAAACCAGCTCTGCAAGAAATTTTAAGGGGGACTCTTAAAATTCCCCTTTAAGAAGAAGTTCAGTGGAACAATCCACAAAAACAAGGACTGAATAGATATCATGATGACACTAAACTCATATCTGTCAATAGTACCTCTGAACGTGAACGGGCTTAATGACCCCATCAAAAGGCGGAGGGTTTCAGACTGGATAAAAAAGCAGGACCCATCTATTTGCTGTCTACAAGAGACTCATTTTAGACAGAAGGACACCTACAACCTGAAAATAAAAGGTTGGAGAACCATTTACCATTCAAATGGTCCTCAAAAGAAAGCAGGGGTAGCCATCCTCATATCAGATAAATTAAAATTTACCCCGAAGACTATAGTGAGAGATGAAGAGGGACACTATCTCATACTCAAAGGATCTATCCAACAAGAGGACTTAACCATCCTCAATATATATGCCCCGAATGTGGGAGCTGCCAAATATTTAAACCAATTAATAACCAAACTGAAGAAATACTTTGATAATAATACACTTATACTTGGTGACTTCAATCTAGCTCTTTCTACCCTCGATAGGTCTTCTAAGCACAACATCTCCAAAGAAACGAGAGCTTTAAATGATACACTGGACCAGATGGATTTCACAGATATCTACAGAACTTTACATCCAAACTCAACTGAATACACATTCTTCTCAAGTGCACATGGAACTTTCTCCAGAATAGACCACATACTGGGTCACAAATCGGGTCTGAACTGATACCAAAAGATCGGGATAGTCCCCTGTATATTCTCAGACCATAATGCCTTGAAATTAGAACTTAATCACAACAAGAAGTTTGGAAGGACCACAAACACGTGGAGGTTAAGGACCATCCTGCTAAAAGATGAAAAGGTCAACCAGGAAATTAAGGAAGAATTGAAAAGATTCATGGAAACTAATGAGAATGAAGATACAACCGTTCAAAATCTTTGGGATGCAGCAAAAGCAGTCCTGAGGGGGAAATACATCGCAATACAAGCATCCATTCAAAAACTGGAAAGAACTCATAATCAAAAGCTCACCTTACACATAAAGGAGCTAGAGAAAACGCAGCAAATGGACCCCACCCCCAGCAGAAGAAGAGAGTTAATTAAAATTTGAGCAGAACTAAATGAAATCAAGACCAAAAGAACTGTGGAACAGATCAAAAGAACCAGGAGTTGGTTCTTTGAAAGAATTAATAAGATAGATAAACCATTAGCCAACCTTATCAAAAATAAGAGAGAGAAGACTCAAATTAATAAAATCATGAATGAGAAAGGAGAGATCACTACCAACACCAAGGAAATACTAACGATCTTAAAAACATATTATGAACAGCTCTACGCCAATAAATTAGGCAATCGAGAAGAAATGGACGCATTGCTGGAAAGCCACAAACTACCAAAACTGAAGCAGGAAGCAAAAGAAAACCTGAAAAGGCCAATAACCAGGGAGGAAATTGAAGCAGTCATCAAAAACCTCCCAAGACACAAGAGTCCAGGGCCAGATGGCTTCCCAGGGGAATTCTATCAAACGTTTAAAGAAGAAATCATACCTATTCTACTAAAGCTGTTTGGAAAGATAGAAAGAGATGGAGTACTTCCAAATTCGTTCTATGAGGCCAGCATCACCTTAATTCCGAAACCAGACAAAGACCCCACCAAAAAGGAGAATTACAGACCAATATCCCTGATGAACATGGATGCAAAAATTCTCAACAAGATACTAGCCAATAGGATCCAACAACACATTAAGAAAATTATTCACCATGACCAAGTAGGATTTATCCCCGGGACACAAGGCTGGTTCAACACTCGTAAAACCATCAATGTGATTCATCATATCAGCAAGAGAAAAACCAAGAACCATGTGATCCTCTCATTAGATGCAGAGAAAGCATTTGACAAAATACAGCATCCATTCCTGGTCAAAACACTTCAGAGTGTTGGGATAGAGGGAACTTTCCTCGACATCTTAAAAGCCATCTACGAAAAGCCCACAGCAAATATCATTCTCAATGGGGAAGCACTGGGAGCCTTTCCCTTAAGATCAGGAACAAGACAGGGATGTCCACTCTCACCACTTCTATTCAACATAGTACTGGAAGTCCTCGCCTCAGCAATCAGACAACAAAAAGACATTAAAGGCATTCAAATTGGCAAAGAAGAAGTCAAACTCTCCCTCTACGCCGATGACATGATACTCTACATAGAAAACCCAAAAGCTTCCACCCCAAGATTGCTAGAACTCATACAGCAATTTGGGAGTGTGGCAGGATACAAAATCAATGCCCAGAAATCAATGGCATTTCTATACACCAAGAATGAGACTGAAGAAAGAGAAATTAAGGAGTCAATCCCATTTACAATTGCACCCAAAAGCATAAGATACCTAGGAATAAACCTAAACAAAGAGGTAAAGGATCTATACCCTAAAAACTATAGAACACTTCTGAAAGAAATTGAGGAAGACATAAAGAGATGGAAAAATATTCCATGCTCATGGATTGGCAGAATTAATATTGTGAAAATGTCAATGTTACCCAGGGCAATTTACACGTTTAATGCAATCCCTATCAAAATACCATGGACTTTCTTCAGAGAGTTAAAACAAATTATTTTAAGATTTGTGTGGAATCAGAAAAGACCCCGAATAGCCAGGGGAATTTTAAAAAAGAAAGCCATAGCTGGGGGCATCACAATGCCAGATTTCAGGTTGTACTACAAAGCTGTGGTCATCAAGACAGTGTGGTACTGGCACAAAAACAGACACATAGATCAATGGAACAGAATAGAGAACCCAGAAGTGGACCCTGAACTTTATGGTCAACTAATATTCGATAAAGGAGGAAAGACTGTCCATTGGAAGAAAGACAGTCTCATCAATAAATGGTGTTGGGAAAATTGGACATCCACATGCAGAAGAATGAAACTGGACCACTCTCTTTCACCATACACAACGATAAACTCAAAATGGATGAGAGATCTAAATGTGAGACAAGATTCCATCAAAATCCTAGAGGAGAACACAGGCAACACCCTTTTTGAACTTGGCCACAGTAACTTCTTGCAAGATACATCCACAAAGGCAAAAGAAACAAAAGCAAAAATGAACTATTGGGACTTCATCAAGATAAGAAGCTTTTGCACAGCAAAGGATACAGTCAACAAAACTAAAAGACAACCTACAGAATGGGAGAAGATATTTGCAAATGACATCAGATGAAGGGCTAGTTTCCAAGATCTATAAAGAAGTTATTAAACTCAACACCAAAGAAACAAACAATCCAATCATGAAATGAGCAAAAGACATGAACAGAAATCTCACAGAGGAAGACATGGACATGGCCAACAAGCATATGAGAAAATGCTCTGCATCACTTGCCATCAGGGAAATACAAATCAAAACCACAATGAGATACCACCTCACACCAGTGAGAATGGGGAAAATTAACAAGGCAGGAAGCAACAAATGTTGGAGAGGATGCGGAGAAAAGGGAACCCTCTTACACTGTTGGTGGGAATGTGAAGTGGTGCAGCCACTCTGGAAAACTGTGTGGAGGTTCCTCAAAGAGTTAAAAATAGACCTGCCCTACGACCCAGCAATTGCACTGTTGGGGATTTACCCCAAAGATACAGATGCAATGAAATGCCGGGACACTGCACCCCGATGTTTCTAGCAGCAATGTCCACAATAGCCAAACTATGGAAGGAGCCTCGGTGTCCATCGAAAGATGAATGGATAAAGAAGATGTGGTTTATGTATACAATGGAATATTACTCAGCCATTAGAAACGACAAATACCCACCATTTGCTTCAACATGGATGGAACTGGAGGGTACTATGCTGAGTGAAGTAAGTCAAGTGGAGAAAGACAGTGTATGTTCTCATTCATTTGGGGAATATAAATAGTGAAAGGGAATATAAGGGAAGGGAGAAGAAATGTGTGGGAAATATAAGGAAGGGAGACAGAACATAAAGACTCCTAACTCTGGGAAATGAACTAGGGGTGGTGGAAGGGGAGGAGGGCGGGGGGTGGGGGGGAATGGGTGATTGGCCCTGAGGGGGATATTTGACGGGATGAGCACTGGGTGTTTTTCTGTATGTTGGTAAAGTGAACACCAATAAAAATTAATTTATTAAAAAAAAAGAAGAGTGATACCACAAAAAAAATTATCAATCTATTTTTTAACTATTTTTATTGAAGCATAATTACAGACAGTGTAATATTAGGTGTCAAGATATACTACAGAGCTGTAGACCAAATACATATGGTACTAGCACAAAAACAGAAATAGGTAATGTAACAGAATATGTAAATATGTAATGTAACAGAATAGAGAGCTCAAAACTAAACCCACATTTATATAGTCATATTAATCTACAACAAAGGAGATAGGAATATACAATGGGGAAAAACAGTCTCTTCAACAAAGAGTGTTGGGAGAATTGGACAGCTACATACAAAAGAATGAAACTAAACTACAGTCTTTAACCATATACAAAAATAAAACTAAATGGATTAAAGACCTAAATGTGAGATCTGAAACCAAAAAACTCCTAAAAGAAAGCATAGAGAGTAATTTCTTTCACATCAGCCATAGATACATTTTCTAGATATGTCTCCAGAGGCAAGGGAAACAAACACAAAAATAAACACAGGTACTACACCAAAATAAAAAGCTTTTGCACAGAGAGAGAAACTGTCAATAAAACAAAAGGTAACCTATAGAATGGGAGAAGATATTTGCAAATGATATGCCTAATAAGGAGTTAATATCCTGAATATATAAAGAATTTAGACAACTCAACATCAAAAAACCCCAAATAATCTTATTTCAAAATGTGAATCCCTAATATAAAAATAAATTTTAAAATTATAAGTTAAAGGACATAAATTGTCAAATTAGATTTTTTAAAATCCACTCAGTTCTATGCCACCTAGGACACACTTGGGGTATGAAGACACAAATAGGTTAAAATAAAAGCAATGAAAGAAAAACAATTCACCATATTAAGACTAATCAAAAGAAAGCTTCAGTGGCTATATCCATATCACACAAAGAAAAATTCAGATTAGAGAATACTACCAGAGACAAAGAAGGTCATTTCATAATGTTAAGAGTCAACTCATAAAGAGAACTTAATACTCCCAAATGTTCATACAGCTAATCATAAAGCTTCAAAATACATGAAATGAAACAAAACTGATGGAACTGCAAGGATAAAGTTTACAATTATATTGAGAGATTTTAATAACACTTTCAGTAATAGAAGAAATAGATGGTAACAAACAGAAAATCAGTACAAATACAGATCTTAAGCACACTCTCAATTTTCCGTAATTGATATTTACAGATCAATCTATCCAAGGACAGTGGTATACATATTCATTTTAATACGCGTTTAACATTTATCAGAACAGACCACAGACAGGACCATAAAACAAGCTTCAATTAATTTAAAAGGATTCAGGTTATACAGAGTATATTCTCTGACCACAATGGAATTAAATTAAAAATCAATAATAGATCTTAGAGCATCTAATATCTGGAAACTGAATAACACACAAAAAGCCACAGGTCAAGAAAATAAAACAAGCAGAAATTAGAAAATATTTTAAGCATAGTAAAAGGAAAACACAACATATTAAAAACTGGGGGTGGAGAATTTCAAATCTGTGAAGATAAGTAGCTCCATTCCTCCTTTCCAAAATCTGAAAGAAAGAAGGAGGAATGCCAAAGCAACTCAGTACCTGAGGAATGACACAGCAGTGATTTTCCTGGGACTGAGAAGACAGAATAGCCTAAAAACAAATTTTGGCTTCACTCACCCAAATCTAGCAAACAACAAAGAAAAAAATTCTCCTCTCCTTAATTCCATACAGTTCAACAGGGTTGACTGGGGAACTGATCTTTCACCTCATCCTGCTCCCATCCTGCAGAAAGCACACTTCAATTCCCTCAGCAGATAGTGTTTAAGGGCACAAACAGGAAAATAATCACCCATTCCCCTGCCTGGCAGAACCAGGTAACACTGTTCCATTAAGTGCACTAAGTAGTATTAGGGGTATTAGTGCCCTACACAGGATGTTGATCTGCCATTTCCAGACTAGTGGATGCAAGTGGGAGCAATCCAATCTGATGGGACAGTATTAGTGAGTCTGAATGAGACTGATCTTACATTCCCCTCCTAGCATAAAAAAAAGGTGTTCTAATTCTCTTGCCAAGATAGCATCACTGGAGTCCAGGTACAATAAGATTTAATGAGATGATATAAAGTGGGACTTCACACAAACATTAGGCTTCACACACACTCTTCTAGCTCTCTATGTCAGTAGTATGGTCATTGGGAATCTGAATATCCACATCCACCTGACACAAATAAGATTGAACAATGTGGGGAAACCAGGGCTAGTCAGCACCCACATGGTGTCAGGATCCTATTAGAAGCTGAACCACTCTACTAACATCAATGAGTTGGAACAAGGTAGTGCAAGGAGGAGTGGTTGATACCATGTTTCCTATCTCTCCCAATGTTACTGGGGCCCTGTAGGAATATGAACTTCCATTCTCACACATCAGAAAATGAGCTGGGTGAGTCAGTACTTACATTTGCTAGGGAATGTGTGCTGACAGGGCTCACCATAAAACTTGAATATATACACCCACTTTGCCCTCAAGCTATACCTCAACAGGGGAGCTTACTGGTTTTAAAAAAAATGATCAATAGCATCTAAGTTTCATAATATAATATTCAAAACATCCAAGATACAACTGAAAATCACTCATGATACTCAGGACCAAGATAATGGCATTTGAATGAGGAAAGATAATCAATACATGCCAACATCAAAATGAATCAGATGTTCTGAAAAATTATCTGAATTATCTGAAAAAGGTTTTCAACAGCCATGACAAAAATCCTTCAATAAGCAATTATTAAACTTCTTAAAACAAATAAGATCAGCAAATAGAAATTCTAAAAAAGAAATTGAATGAAAAATATAATAACCAAGGTAAAAATGGATAGGCTCAGTAGTAGAGTTGCGATGACAAGGATAAAATGAGTAAACTTAGGAAAAGATCAATAAAATGTATCTGATCTGAACAGAGGGAAAAAAGACTGAAGTGGGGAAACACAATGAACAGTGTCAGGGGTCTGTGGGACAAGAAAAAAGATCTAACATTCATATAATTGGAGTCCCAGAGGAGAGCAAAAAGACGGTGGAATTGAGAAACTATAAAAAAAGTAATGGCTGAAAACTTCCAAATTTGATGATATACATAAACCTACAGACGCAGTAAGTGGAGCAAACACCAAAAAAAGATAAACCCAGAAATATCCATGTCAAGAAACATCATAATTAAGCTTTTGAAAACTAAGAGGAAAAGCTTTGGAAAGCAGCCAGAGACAAAGTCTTATAAATGAACATGAATTTGAATGACAGTAACTTCTCATCTGAAACCACAGAGGCCAGAAGAAAGTTTTACAACATTTCTCAAGTAATTAAAGAAAGTAACTGTTCATTGTGTATATACAACAAAAATATCCTTGAGGAATGACAAATAAATACATTCTCAGATGAAGAAAAACTGAGACAATTCGTTTCAAATAACAAATATATCCTTAAAAAATGTCTAAATAAAGTGCTCTAATCAGAAAGAAATGGAAGTTCTCAAATAAGCATCCCATATTTTCACTTTTAAAACCCTGGAAAAGGGGTTTTCTGGTAACTTCAGAAAGGAAATAACATAGGAATGGGTAAAAATTTGGATAAATATAGATTATCCTACTTCTTATGAGTTTCTTAAGTCACATTTGATAGCTGAAGCAAAAATTATAGCACCATCTGATGTGGTGCTGCTTGAGGCATTTACAGGAAATACATAAGATGATTATACTTTAAAAGAAGACAGGGTATAGGGACCTAAATGGAAGTAAGGATTCCATTTCCCTCAAAGTGAAAAAATATTGATACCAGTAGACTGTGAAAATTTATGTACATTTATTGTAATACCTAAAGCAACCACTGAGAAAACTACAAATAAATATACTCAAAAACAATATAAATGTATCATGTCTGAATTATTTAAAATGTTCAAATAACCCATAGGAAAATAGGAAAGTCAAACAGAAACAAGAAACAGGGAAACAAGCAGAAAGCAAAGAAGTAAATTGGCAGAATTAGGCTCTAACATATAAACAATTACCTTATAGTAAGTTATCTTAATATGCCAATTAAAGTAGATTCACAGAGATCAAAAAGAAAATGATCAAAAAAAAAAAAAAAAAAGAAAATGATCTTACAAAATCAATATACAAAAAACAGCTGCATTTTTATATACTAATAATAAATTATCAGAAAGATAAATTTAAAAAACAATCCCATTTACAACCACATCAAAAAGAATAAAATATCTAGGAATAAATTCAACCAAGAAATGAAAGACCTAGACACTAGAAACTATAAGATATTGATGAAAGAAACTGAAGAGGTTACAAATGAATATAAAGATATTCCATGCTCATGGATTGGATGAATTAATATTATTAAAATATATATACTACCCAAAGCAATATATAGCTTCAATGCAACCTCTAAAAAAATCCAAAGGCAGGCATCTTTTACAGAAATAAAACAAACAACTCTAAAATTTGTATAAAACCACAACAGGGGGACGCCTGGATGGCTCAGTGGTTGAGTGTCTGCCTTCGGCTCAGGGCATTACCCCAGGGTCCTGGGATCAAGTCCCATATCGGGCTCCTTGCAGGAAGCTTGCTTCTCCTTCTGCCTGTGTCTCTGCCTCTGTGTGTGTGTGTGTGTGTGTGTGTGTGTGTGTGTCTTTCGTGAATAAATAAATAAAATCCTTAAACACACACACACACACACACACACACACACAAAGGCCTTGAATAGCCAGAGTAATCTTGAGGAAAAAAACAAAAAAACAAACAAACCTAGAGGCATCATGCTTCCTAATTCCAAACTATATTACAGAGTTACAATAATCAAAACATTATGGTATTGGAATAAAACAGACACACAGACCAATGGTAGAACCAAGAGCCCAGAAATAAACCCATGCATACATGGTCAACTAATTTTTGATAAGAGAGCAAGATTACTCACTGGAGAAAAGACTGTCTCTTCAATAAATGGTGTCAGGAAAACTGAGCAGACACATGCAAAAGAATAAAACTGGGCCATTATCTTAAAATACACACAAAACTTAATTCAAAATGGATTAAAGACCTGAATATATGACCTAAAACTATAAATCTAGAAGAAAATAAAGGCAGTGAGCTGCTAGACATTGGCCTTGGCAATGATTTTTTGGATTTGATACCTAAAGCAAAAATAAACAAGTAGGACTACATGAAACTAACTTCCATACAACAAAGGAAATCATCAACAAAATAAATGGGAGAAATATTTACAAATTACATATGATAAAGAGTCAATATCCAAAATATACAAAGAATTCATACAACTCAATAACAAAATAAAAAACAATTATATTAAAAGATGGGCAGAGGATCTGAATAGACATTTTTCAAAAGAAGACCTATGGATGGCTAACTGGTACATGAAAATTTGCTTAGCATCACTAATTATCAGAGAAATGCAAATCAGAACCACAATGAGATATCACCTCACATCTGTAAGAATGGCTTTACCAAAAAGATAAGAAATAACAACTGTTAGTAAAGATATAGAGAGAAGGGAACCCTTGTACACTGTTGGTGGGACTGTAAATTAGTATAGCCACATGGAAAACAGTATGGTGTTTCCCAAATAATTAAAACTAGAACTTCCTTATGACTCAGCAATTCCATTTCTGAATATTTATCCCAAGGAATTAAAGAAAGGACATCAAGAGTTATCTCACAGACATTAAAAATATGCCAATAAACTGGATAATGTGGGCTTTCATAATCATTACTCATTTCAAAGAAATCAACTTTATTTGATCATATTCTACTTACCTGAATATTTAAGAAAATGTAATTGGTATTAATGTAACAAAAATTAAGGATACATTCGTATAGCACCTGTTCTTGTCCCAATAGCCAGGATTTTCTGAACTGGATCAAAGGCTAATGCTGTGGGCTGATAAGGAAAACCATGCCGAACTGTCTGAAAGAGAGCAGATAGTAAAAATAATCATCAGGGAAATAAAAAAACTCACAAGATACTACTGTCCAACTGCCATAATGACTAAAATTTTTTGAAATAATTATTTTTAATTAAAAAAGACTACTACCAAATATTGATAGAAGTATAAAATGACACAAGAACTTTGGAAAATTGTCTTGTAGTTTTCTATAAAACTATCTGTCCTATGACCTATAAATTCACTACTATGCATGTACTCCAGAAAATAAAGAGCATGTGGCCACATAGTAATTTGTGTAAGACCCTAATGGCTTTATACATAACAACCTAGAAGCAGTCCAGCTGTTCAACAAGAGAATCAAAAGCAAAAATATGCTATACTCATAAATTACCACTCACCAGTTGAAAGATAAACACTAATGACAGATGCAGTAACATGGATGATTCTCAAAAAACATTATGTTAAATAAAATAAGCAATACATAAAACAGTGTATATAATATAATTATATTAGAATTTGAATAAGCAAAATGTACCTAAGGTGAAAAAAAAATCAGAGCAGTGGTTGACTTGAGGAGAACTCATTGAAGGAAGGTATGAGTAAAGGTAATATTCTAAATTTTGATAAAGGCTTGGATTACATAAGTGTATACACAGTGTATAAGTGTATACAATAGTAAAAACTCATCAAATTGTATGATAAAATTTATTATTTCTCCATGTGTAAATTGAATGTCATAAAAAATTAGGGAAAAAGTACTATAAAAAATATCGAGCTCTAGTTAATGATTTGCATACTGAGGTTTTAAGAGGTCTACTGATACCTGCACCTAATTCAAAATGTATCCATAGAAGTATTATGGTTACACAGATGGATAGACATATAATAAAGTAAATATAGCAAAATGATCATTTTCAAATTTAGGTGGTGAGTATATATGTGTGTGTGTTGTTTATATACATACATATATGAATGCTCATACTATAAATTTTTCAACTCCTCTGTGTGTTTGAAAACTTACACAGTCACACAATGGGGAACAAAAGAAAAATACATAAAGAGTTCACAATATAAAAAAGGTGAAATAACTAACACAAGAATATGTAGCAATATACAGGAATTAATTTCAATATGAAATATAACTCTTCAAAGAAATAGAGGACCCACATAGGTCAGAAATAAGAGATTCTAGAAGGAGCTTGGGAAGAGAGCAGAGAAGGAAGACGCTGAACTCACACCATCTCATTACAAGTAGATATCATCCACATGCAAGTAAATAAATCCTCAGAACTGAAGAAAGCAAAACTTCCATAACTAAAAATAGAGAACAAGCTGCATTAGGAAAGGTTAGGAAAGACAAAAAGGCAAGGGCTGACAGCTGGAGGGAGGGAGCTAGCATGTGCAGAGGGCAGAGAAAAGGCCAAAGAACCAGGGAGCCCACAAGGAGGAAGACTAATCCTCATCATGTTTGACTTTGAAAATCAGAGGTGCTGAATTCTGTGAATTTGTTTAACTAATGGGACTTAGAGTCAGATCTTTAAAAGTCAGCTGACCTAACACTGGGATAGTGAGGAGTGCAAGTGATAGCTGGGTCTCTGCCCTTGAAGAGACAGTAACCTGCATGGATAGGAAGCAAAAAAACCCAGCAATTTACACAATACTGGGGACAAATGAGAGACAGATTTTTTTCATACTGATTTCAGAGTGTGTTGGGGGTGCTTCTCTGAAAATGAGGGACCTGGCAGGCATCATTCTCCACCCCATCCCCCAGCATAAATACAGGGTCACCTGCAGGAAGCAAGGCTGCACAGACATTCGCTACCTAAACTCCTAGTAGTATGCTAACACCATGAGTTCTCCTAAGGACTCACCCACTCCAAGCCTGCTAGCTTTTGCCCTGGGCTTGGGGCCAATTTTATGAAAGCTGTCCATGTGTCCTGCCCAACCTCTCAATGTACCACCACCACTGCACTTCACACCCAGCCAGTGCATGGTACCCAGCCATGTGGCCCCAGCCACCAAAGAAATGCAGCCTCCAGCCTCTGCAGCACTTTAGGAGATCTGGTATGGGACCAGTAGCCCAGTACAAATTTTGTGAACATTGTTGCCCTACTCCCAAGTTTCCTCAAAGCCACACTCCCTCAGAGTTGGCCTGCCTGAATCTCACTCACACCAGGGAAAGCAACCACAGCCCTTAACAGGAAAGCATAAGTCCAGAAAACTGCACTGAAAGGAAAAACAACTCAGACATAAGAGCAAGGCATAACCAACACACATAGGACAGTCTCCTGAAGTGCCAGGTTCTGGTGAACAGGGAACACTACACTCCAGGGCACTATCGGACCTCTTCTTCATAAAGTAACCACTTTTGAGAACAGAAAGCATATCTGACTTTCTTTACACAGAGAAACAAACACAGAGGAACAAAAAATGAGACAGAGAAATTTATCTCAAATGGAAGAATAGGACAAGGCCACATCCAGAGATCTAAGTGAAATACACATCAGTAAAATGCCTCATAGAGAATTTAGAGCAATGAATATAAGTATAGTCCTAGACTTGAGAAAAGAGTGAAAGACATGTATGAGCCTGCCAGCTCCCTTAATACAAGATAAAGAATAATATAGCAGAAATAAAGGGCTCAATAAACAAGCTGAAAAACATGCCTGATGGAATGCAGAGAAGGATAGAAGAAGCAGAGGAATGAATTAGTGACCTAGATGACAGTGATCAAGTTGAACAAAAGATAGGAAAAAGAATTATGCAAAATGAGAATAAACTTATAGAACTCAATAACTCTCCCAAAAGTAATAACATTCATATTATATGAGTTCCAAAGTATAAAGAGAGAAAAATGGGGCAGAAAATTTATTTGAGGAAATAATAGCTAAAAACCTCCATAATCCAAGAATGGAAACATGCCCAGATCCAGGAGGCACAGAAAACGTCCATCAAGATAAAAAAAAAAAGGAGGCCCACAGGGGTGCCTAGGTAGCACAGCTGGTTAAGCGTCCAAGTCTTGATTTTGGCTCAAGCCATGATCTCAGGGTTGTGGGATCCAGCCCCATGTCAGACCCAAACTGGGCCAGAGCCTGCTTGCGATTCTCTCTCTTCCTCTCCCCCTGACACCTCTATCTCTCAAAAAAAAGGGGGGGGGGGAGGAGAAGCCCACGCTGAGACCTATTGTAATTAATTTACCAAATATAGTGAAAAAATAAAAAATTTTAAAAGCAGCAAGAGAAAAGAAGACAGAAACATAAAAGGGAAAACCCATAAGGCTAACAGGAGATTTTTTCACTAGAAACTTTGCAAACCAAAAGAGAGTAGCATGATATATTCAATGTGCCAAAAGGGAAAAGTCTACAGCTAAAAATACTCTACCCAGCAAGGCTATCATTGAGAATAGAAGAGATAAAGAGTTTTCTAGACAAACAAAAACTAAAGGAGTTCAAGTCCACTAAACCAGAAATATTAAACAGGACTCTGAGTGGAAAGGAAAGACCAAAACTAACACTATAATGGTAGGAAGCACAAAAGCAGTAAAAATGAGTATTTCTGTAAAAAAAAATCAGTCAAGAAATTCACAAATTAAATGGATACAAAACATAACAACATATACCTAAAACATGGGGAGGAGAACAGTAAAGAATGGGTTCAAATTTAAATGACCGTCAACTTAATATAGACTGCTATATGCAGAGGAGATTATACACCAACTTAATGGTAATCATGTAACAAAAATGACAAATAAATGTGCAAAAAAATAAAAAGAAGTTACCTAAATATATCACTAAAAAAAAAACAATAAAACATGAAAGAAAGATAAGGATCAAAGAAAATCTTTAGAAACAATCACAAAACAAATAATAAAGTGATAATAAATGCATATCTATCAATAACTCTGAATGTAAATGGACTAAATGCTCCAATCAGAAGTCATATGGTTACAAAGTAGGGAAAAAAACAAGACTCTTTAAATGCTGCCTACAAGAGACTGGTTTCAGTCCTAAAGACACCTACAAATCGAAAGTGAGGGGATAGAGAAACATCTATCATGCAAATGGATGTCATAAGAAAACTGGAATACCAATACTTATATCAGACAAAATAGACTTTAAAGCAAAGACTATGACAAGAAACCAAAAGGACACTATAGTTACAAGGAGGACAATCCAACAATAAGATCTAACAATTGTAAACATTTACGCACTCAACATAAGACCACTCAAATACATAAAGCAGTTAATAATGAACATAAAGGAAATCATTGATAGTAATACAGTAATAGTAGGGGACTTTAACACGACACTTACATCAATGGACAGATAATCTAAGCAGAAGATCAACAGGGAAACAATGGTTTTGAATGACACACTGGACCCGATGGGCTTAACATATATTCAGAACATTCCATCCCCAAACAGCAGAATAGAGTCTTCCCCAGTGTACATGGGATGGACATTCTCCAGAAAAGATCAAATATTAGCTCTCAAAACAAGCTGCAACAAACTCAAGAAGACTGAAATCATACCATGGTTCTTTTCTGACCACGATGCTATAAAACATTAGGGTTAGGGCTAAGGGTTAGTCAAACACAAGAAAAATCTGGAAAGACCACAAATACATGGAGGTTAAATAACATGCTACTAAATAATGAATGGGTTAACCAGGAATAAAAGAAGAAATTAAATAGTAAATAGAAATGAATGAAAATAAAAACACAACAATCTGAAGCCTTTGGGATACAGCAAAGATGGCCATAAGAAGGAAATGTATAGCAATACCACCTACCTAAACGAGAAAAATCTCAACAACCTAACCTTATGCCTAAAGGAGATAGAAAAAGAACCATAAACAAGACCCCAAACGAGCAGAAGAAAGGAAATAATAAAGATTAGAGCAGAAATAAATGATATAGAAATTTTAAAAAATAGTACAGGTCAATGATATCGGGAGTTGGTTCTTAGAATAAATCAATAAACTTATTAAACCTCTAGCTAGACTTATCAAGAAAAAAAAAGAAAGATTCAATTAAATCACAAATTATAGAGGAGAAATAATAAACAATATCACAGAAATGCAAACAATTATCAGAGAATATTATGACAAACTATATGTCAATAAACTGGACAACCTAAAAGTAATAGATACACTCCTGAGAACATATAGACTACCAAAACTGAAATAGGAATAAATAGAATTTTTTAAAGATTTTATTTATTTATTTATTCATGAGAGACACAGAGAAAGGCAGAGACACAGGCAGAGGGAGAAGCAGGCTCAGGATCATGCTCTGAGCCAAAGGCAGACGCTCAACAGCTGAACCACCCAGGCGTCTCAGGAATAAATAGAATTTTTGAACAGACCAATAGCCAGTAAGGAAATTTAATCAGTAACCAAAAAACTCCCAACAAACAGAAATTCGAGCTTTATAGACAAATTCTACTAAACATTTAAAGAAGAGTTAATACCTCTTCTTCTCAAACTATCCCCAAAAAACAGAAAAGAAAAGAAAACCTCCAAATTCACTTTATGAGGCCAGCATTACCCTAATATCAAAACCAGATAAAGACATCAGAGCCTACAGACCTAATAAACATGGATGTAAAAATTCTCAATAAAATACTAGTAAACCAAATCCAATGGTACATTAAAAGAATCGTTCACCATGATCAATTGGGATTTATTCCTGGGTTACAAGGGTGGTTCAGTATTTGCAAACCAATCAACGTGACAACCACATCAGTAAGGGAAAGGACATGAACCATATGATACTCTCAATAGATGAAGAAAAAGCATTCAACAAAGTATGGCATAGATTCATGATAAAAACCATCAACAAAGATGGTTTGGAGGGAACCTACCTCAATATAGTAAAGGCGTTATATGAAAACCCCACAGCTAACATTCTCAATGAAGAAAAACTGACCTTTACCCCTAAGGTCAGGAATAAGGCAAGGATGCCCACTCTCATCACTTTATTTAACATAATACTGGAAGTCCTAACCACAGCAATCAGACAACAAAAAGGAATAAAAGGCATCCAAATTGGTAAGGAAGAAGTAAAAAATTTTCTATTTGAAGATGACATGACACTCTATAAAGAAAACCCAAGAGACTCTACCAAAAAACTGCTAGAACTGATGAATGAATTCAGGTAATCTGCAAGATACAAAATCAGTGCACAGAAATCTGTTGTGTTCCATGCATGGATAATAAAGCAGGAGAAAGGGAAATTATGAAAACAATCCCATTCGCAATAGTGCCAAAAATCATGGATACATAGGAATAAACCTATGCAAAGAGGTAAAAGACTTGTACTCTGAAAACTGTAAAACATGGAGGAAAGAAATTGAAGATGACACAAAGAAATGGAGAGACATTCCATGCTCCTGGATTATAAGAACAAACATTGTTAAAATGTCTGTATTACCCAAAGCAATTCACACATTTAATGCACTCCCTATCAAAACACCAACAGCGGGATCCCTGGGTGGCGCAGCGGTTTAGCGCCTGCCTTTGGCCCAGGGCGCAATCCTGGAGACCCGGGATCGAATCCCACGTCGGGCTCCCGGTGCATGGAGCCTGCTTCTCCCTCTGCCTGTGTCTCTGCCTCTCTCTCTCTCTCTGTGTGTGACTATCATAAATAAATAAAAAAAATTTATAAAAAATAAATAAATAAATGAATAAATAGGTGGTGGGTATTAAGGAGTGCACTTGTGATGAGCACTGGGTGATGTATAGAACTACTGAATCACTATATTTTATACCTGAAATGAATATAACACTGTATGTTAACTAATTAGAATTAAAATAAAATCTTATTAAAAAAGTGAGAGAGATCTACATCTCATTAAGCCAGACATTTAGTGCTCCATGCACTATTTTAATGGATATACTTTTATAATAAAATACTGCACTTGTAAATATTCAGAGATGAAAAGAAAGATAAACTATAGCATGCAGTTCATCTAAAATTTTTATTCCTCAGAGAAAACAATGCAAAAATTTCCTTACATAACCTCCCTATTTTCATTTAAAGTTTATATCAATATATATGCATATACCTATTACCCAATATATAATGATACCTGGAAAATGTTTTTTTAACTCAACAGTATATCATAGAAATACTTCCACAAAATATATGCATAGATGTGCTTCACCTTATTTAAAGATTGCAGAACTTATCATAGTATAAATGTACCAATATGTTGTTAATCAACTACTATAGTATAATCTCTAAAGATTCCTCAACTAAGCTGGTAAAAAAATATCATCTTGTATATATAAGTCTAAGAAATAAATTGAAAAATCATTAGAATGAGTTCTGTAAGTTTGTGAAAGTGTACAAACATCAATTTTATTTCTATATACTAGCAACACATGATCCAAAATGAAATTAAGAAAACAATCTCATTTACAATAGCATTCCAAATGAATAAAATAAGAATAAAATGAACATAAGAAGTACAAAACTTACATGCTAGAACTACAAAACATCATTGAAAAAAATTAAAGAGGAAAGTTATTCCATATCTATGGATTAAAAGACTTACTATTGTTAAGTGAATACTCCCCAAACTGATCTTTCAAATCAATGCAATCCCTATCAAAATCTCTGCTGACATTTTTTGCAGAAATCCACAAATTGATCCTAAGATTCATATGGATATTTGAACTATCCATAATACCAAAATTATCTTGAAATAGAACAAAGTTTTTTCAAAACAAACAAATCTCAGTAATCAAGACAATGAAGTATACTGGCATAAGGATAGACAGATGAATAGAACAAAAGTGAAATTCCAGAAACAAATCCTCACATTTTCAGTGAATTGATTTTTAATGAGAATTAAAAGACAATTCGATAATGAAGTCTTTCAACAAATGATGCTACAACTGATGTTCACATGTGAAAGAATTAAGTCAAACCCTTCATTTATTCTATACAAAAATTAACTCAAAATATTATGGACCTAACTGTAAAAGCCAAAAATATAAAGATCTTAGAGGAAAACATATGGTTACATCTTAGTGAATTAGGATTAAATATTAAATCAAAAGCATAAGCAATACAATTAAAAATAGAATAATTGAACTCTGTGAGAATTAAAAACTTTTGTACTATAAAGGATACTATCAAGAAGGTAAAAAAGACAACCCACAGAAAGGGAGAAAATATTTACAAGCTATACATCTGATAAGGAACTTACATCCAGAATATATAAAAAATTCACAACTCAATAATAAAAAGACAAACCATTTAAGAATGGGCAAAGGGTCTTAATAGTCACTTTTCCAAAGAATATATACCAATGACCAATAAGCACTTGATGACAAGTTCAACATCATTAGAAAATCACATTCATAATGAGATACAACTGTATAGTCACTAGGATGACTATAATAAAGACGATAGATGTTAACACATGTTGACAAAGATGTGGAGAAATTTGAGTCCTAATACATTGCTGGTGGGAATGTAAAAATATGTATAAAATCTTGGGAAAATAGCTTGGCAGTTCCTCAAAATATGAAACATAGAGTTACCTATGGTCCAGTGACTGTATTCCTGGCTAAGAGCAATGAAAAAGAAATCCACACAAAATTTCAATACAAATATTCATAGAAGCATTATTCATAATAGCCACAAAGTAGAAACAATTCAAATATTCATCATTAACTGATGAATGGATAAATAAAATATAGTATAGCCACACATGGAATATTATTTATCAATAAAAGAAAATGAAGTACAGACACATGCTACAACAGAGATGTACTTTTTGAAAATGACATGCTAACTGAAAGAAGCTAGCCACATATTAAACAATTCCATTTAATGGAATGTACAGAATAGGAAAATCTATAGAAACATAAATTATATGACTGGTTGCCTAGACATGGGGGACAAGGACTCTGAATAACAGTAATTAACTACTAAAGGGTAAAGGCAACTATTTTGGGGGTAGTAAAATGTTCTAAAATTGATTATGGTGGCTGCTGCACAACTCTGTGAATATATTGAAAACCAGTGAAATGTACACTTTAAATGGGTAAAATGTATAGTAGGTAAATTATATATCAATTTGAAGGAAAAGAATATTTCCCTCAAGAATATCAAATATTCTGATATTGCATCATCAAAGTATGCTGTAAGAAGTTAAACCACTTGGGGTATTTGGTTGATTTTGAAAGAATCAAGGCTATCAATTAGAACAACAAAATGCAGTTAAAATTAATGAAGCAAGAGAAAAATGCAGAATAGAGTCTGAAGACAGCCATGTCAAGGTAATAAATCCTCAATTTTAGACAGTGCCATGAAGGATTGTTGAAATACTATAATTTATGCTCAGCTGGTGAAATAAATGACAGCAAAACTGACCAACAATAAAATGAGGTTTTAATATAAATAATAGTGAAAGGGAATATAAAGGAAGGGAAAAGAAATGTGTGGGAATTATCAGGAAGGGAGACAGAACATAAAGACTCCTAACTCTGGGAAACGAACTAGGGGTGGTAGAAGGGGAGGAGGGCTGAGGGTGGGGGGGAATGGGTGACGGGCACTGAGGGGAACACTAGATGGGATGAGCACTGGGTGTTTTTCTGTATGTTGATAAATTGAACACCAATAAAAATTAATGTATAAAAAAAACAATAAACTGAGGTTTTAAAATATCTTCTTTTTCTTAATGTCATTTTTGCTTCACCTGTTTTCTTTTGTTTCATTCTCTGTATTAGTCTGTTCAGGGTGCTATAACAAAATACCATATACTGGGTGGCTTACACAAAATATTTTTTCTCACTGTTCTGGAAGCTGGGAAGTCAAGATCAAGTTATTGGCCAATTCAGTTCCTTCCTGGCTTGCAGATAGCCACCTTCTCTCTGTATCTTCACATGATAAGGAGAGAATGCGATCTCTCTCTTCCTATTCATTAAAAAGTCACTAATTCCATAACGAAGACCTCACTCTTATGACCTCATCTAGCCCTAATTATCTCTCAAAGGTCCCCTCTTCCAATGCCATCACACTGGGGGTTAGGGTTTCAAAATACAAATTTTGGGGGGGTACACAACTTAGTCCATAGCACTCTCCTTTGAAATTATTACAAGGAGTGAGGTGAGGTGGCCAACTGTACCAAGAGTTTTATAAATATTTCTGGATACTTGAAGCAAAGAAAGATATAATAGAGAATAGGTTACAAATATGTGGAAAGGCTGGTTCTATTACCATTTAGTTAAGGAAGCTGCTACCACCTCTGAGATGAAAGAAACCTGGTATCACTGCTGACACTGCACCAAGCACTACCAGAAGCAACATGTTTACTTTCTTCCTATCTTTAAATCTGGCATAAGTGCCTCCCACTGGCAGAATCTAAACAGAGCCCAGCTAACAAGGAATTTTCAACATCTCAGCTCAAGTTCGAGTTTAGTTTAATTTCCTCAGCGTATAAAGGAGAACACAGAACGACCAGCATAAAACTGAGAGCAGAATAGGACAAAGCAGAATTCATATTTGGTCTGGTTGACTAAGGCTTAATACTATTACAATATTTCAAAACAGCCTCAAAATCACCTGTGACAGATACCCTGCAATTCCCAAATTTCTTTTTTCCTTTTTCTATAGTAATAAAATTTTGAGTTCAGCACATAGCAATCCAGTTCATACTATATTTCTCAGTGCCAGAGAAGGCTAGATTAGATTATGAACAAAGGAAGGAGAGCAGAAAGGATATAAAGCCTTAAAAGTAAAGCAAATACTTCTTTATTTCTCACCTTCCCATTGACTGGAAAATGTATTCAATGGCAAGAGCTGGACAGCCATCTTAGAGCATGAAATGGAAGGTGCAGATTAAGGATGGCAGAGTAACAAAGTAGAAAGGTGTTTCATAAAAACAAAGAGGTTTGTTGGGTTCTTGATATAATAAGGACATTGAAGCAGTCCTGGGTTGTTTAAGCTTACACAGATTTCATGAAAGAGAAATAAATTTCTCCATTGTAAGCCACAGTTATTATGGCCTATTATAACACCCTAACTGGCATCCTCTCACCCACCACAAACAGTCCTGTTTGTCCTGTTTAGAAACAGTTGTTTCTAAATATTTATTAGACCACCAAGTTAATTTATGAGGAAAGTTCCCTAGTACTGATCATTAGTCTGAAAAATGAAATAAATATGTTTTTTATTCTAAAAATGAAATAAATATGGCTTTTGATTCTATACTAAAAGGACTCCAGCTCTCTACCATATTGGTGATTTATGCCTATATTCATCATTGTCATATACTACTGATAGGCCAAATCTATCATTTCCAGAATCTGAGCATAAAATTTCTAAAATCACGCACCAAGTTACATCTAATAACACAGATGTGACTATTAGAAACTCCCAGATACACATATCCCACGTTTTTTGAAAGTTCATGCATGCCACTGCACTTTTACAAAAGACCTCCATTAGTATCTGTTTTTGCCAAGCAAAAGAAATATGAAGAGAATTTTTGCTTTTATAAAAAAAGAAAAAAATGAAAATAGAGGTAAGTGATTGTTTTGTAGCCAGCCATCATAGACGCAGTGCATGCCTCAAGCAGCAATTGTGACACCATCAATCATCTTCCCCAGGAACCACACTCCACATCTCAGCATTAAGCTGCCATAGCTTTAAACTGTGTCTTTGAGCATCTGTGCTTTATATCGATTTACTTTGTGCATCTGTTAGCAAGATATGTCCTAAAGTATCAGAAAAGTCTAAAAGAAGTTATTTTTGGGGTCTCATAATGTTCAAAAACTTTTCCATATAAATTAATGATATTTGCTTCTTTGCTTTATGCCAATTAGGCTTATGAAAGGTTTCACAGGAATGCTCTGCTTTCGGGGGGGGGGGTATGTGTATAGAGAAAAATAACATGTATAGATTATAATTATGCAAAAAATTGTTATTTAAAAATTCCTCCAGATAAAAATTTGCTTTTAAAGATTTATGATTATATAAATCTTTTTTAGGATTTATGTTTTTTAAATATAATTTCATTTCCCTGTTTTGGTCTACAAATGTTACACTCTGGTATAAGGTAAATCATTCCTGATTTTGAATCCAAAAATTGGAAATTAACTGCAGTTTCAAAATTTGTTCAGTAAGTCATAATTAATTTGAGATATCTGGTTACTTTCCTGTAAAAAAAAGAACTCACATGGACAACATATTTTGGTAAGCAAAAACCAATTACTATTGTAACTGTGGAGCAACTCATATTGCTAGTAAAATTCCCTCGAATTATAGAGTTAATTTATAACTCTTCCCTAAATTTGATGTCATCTTGGACTCCTGAAAGTACTGCTGAATAAGTTCCTACTATCTTGGATAAAGGAAAAGACAGTAAAAGGACTATGACAGGCATATGACACCGAGTGGCATAGTGATAACAAAATTAGCAAATTCCCATGAATCCCCATCATAATGTGCTAAAAAGGTAAAATTAATCTATATGGTAAAGAACCTGCTCATATGGACGCCTTTCGTAATTGAGGTATTTTTACCAGTTCTCAGTAAGACTTTTAAATCTTTTGAAAGAATGAGAAAACTATCATGTTCAAAGATCTAAAAGCAGTTGATATTAAAATCAAAGAATAGGCATTAATATACCCTAATTTTATAAAATATCTGCAAAAAGATATAATAGAAATAGAATGCTTATTAAGTTATTAATATTACAAAATTTTATACTTTTTTCTTTTATTTTTATTCTATTATTATTTTATATTAATCATGCACACAGTTTAACAAATCAGACAAATCTAAAAGACATCTGAAAATTAGAAATAATCTGTCCCCTTACCTCTCCCATTTTCTACTTTCCAGAGGCAATCACTTTTCAATGTTTCTGCTATTTTTTGGTATTTACCTAATACATCTCAAAATAAAATTTTTATATTGCTGCTTACTCACTTCAAAAAAAAAGATTCTTTTTCACCCACACTTTCATTATACAAACAAGTATCTCCCCAGCCTCTGTAACAGCCAGTGTTAATGCTATTGATTCTAACCTCTTATTTTGCCTCACATAAGTTTTGTTTCGTTTTGTTTTAATATTTTATTTATTGACAGAGAGAAAGCAAGTGAGCACAAGCAGGAGAGCACCAGATCAAGTGGCAGAAGCAGACTCTCTGCTGAGCAGAGAACCCAATGGGGGCTCAATTCCAGGGCCCTGGGATCATGACCTGAGCCGAAGGCAGACACTTAACAAACTGAGACACCCAGGTGTCCCAACCTCATAAATTTTTCTGTTTTCCGAGGTTACTCCTTTTTAAAGTTTCATTTCTTTAGGTTTTTATGTGCTGGTCACTAATTCGACCCCAAACTCTTTCCCCAGTTGCCCAAATCATCTTTCAGTATGTTAAACACATCAGGTATATATATATTCAGAGAGAGGAAGGAGAGAGAGAGAGACAGAGAGGAGAAGAAGAAGAAAGGGAGTATTTATATAAAATTCAAACAATCCCTTGTAACAAAAAAACCCAAATCAGTTATTGCCTGGATCCAGGGGCAGAAAAAGAGAAGGGCTGCTGTGAAGAACCACTAGTGATGAGAATGTTCTCTATTTTTACTGGGATAGTGATTTCACAGGAAATTCATCACATAGCACAATATACATAATTTCATATTGTTGTAAGCATTATAAAGTAAATACTTACAAATATAGATAGAAAATACTAAACATTAGTAAATTAAATCCAGTAATATATACTGACAATGATAAGCATGACCAAATGAAGTTTATTATAGAAATGTAAGTATACATGTTAAATACATATACCTCAAATTCCATGTTACTAACACATATTTCATCCTTTGCCTTTCTTTAACTTAAATTTTAAGTTTTCCAGGCCTCAGTCTTAAAACTAGAGACACTTCTAACTGTTCACAGAATAAATGTTGGCAAGATACAGATACAGAAAAGCAAATAATATTCTTCAGCATATAAATGTCTTTGCAAATGTTATTTCTAAAAAGGAATCTGTCCTTTACAGATTGCTGCTACCTCTTGTGAATGTAATCTTTAGTTTCTAAGGAGTATACAATTCTGATTGGTTGTTTTACTCAATAACGCATTCCCCTGGTAATAATATTTAAGTTAACATAGCATTTTCAAAATATATATATAAATGCATGTGAATTCTTTATAAAGCCAGAAGAGGATTATTGGCACATTTTATTTTCTCTTATATACATGGAAGAGAAAAGAAAATTTTAAAGTATGTCTGAGTTAGACAGAGTTTGACTGTCTAATCTCATTTAAATTAATACAAAGACAGCTCAGTCTCAGGATATGTACTGATATTCATTAACTTGATAAATTAAAAGATAAAACATTATGATTATATCAATAGGCTCTGGAAAGTTATTTGATAAAACTCAGCAGTCAATCCAAGTAAATATCTAATGTAAAACAGAATTAGAGGGAAATTAAAGATGATAAATATTAACAATACCAAAAATAACAACAAATACGATACTAAACAACAAAAAGCTATAGTCCTTCCCATTAAAATCAGGGAGAAGACACACATATTCATTGTTTCCACTACTATCCAGCTTGCTTAATAGACTAATCAGTAAGACAGGAAACTGAAGTAATATATATAGATACAGGAAAGTTAAAATAAGTTTTAAAAATATTTTAGAAATAAAAGAATGTAGCAAATTGCCTAGACACAAGTAAACAAAAATCAGTAACTTCTATTAGCAATAACCAATTACTGATACAATTGGGAAGAAATCACCATTTTTATTTTTAGTTGTTAATTTGAAGCCTGTCAAATTTGTTAAAAGCCTAAAAGCAAATGTTTTATTCAATAGCATTGGTTAATATACTTCCTAATATACAAAATGCTTAGGGAGACAAAATATTTTTCACTAGACTGAATTTAATCTGATTAATAGCAGGATTATATTCATGTATATCAAGGTTTTCAATACCATAGAAGTTATAATACAACTGTTAGAATTCCATTAGATATACAGAGCTGATGTAATTAGTGTTGTAGCTAGGACAACAAAATCCCATTAGAATTTAGTATTCAAGAAGCAATTATTTGTTTATATACCTCAAAACATTTTTCATTATTGTTCTGTGATTCAAGCTACTAAAAGCATCTCTTTTCAAGGTATCTACAAAAGCCTACTAGCAGAAAAGTCATTTATACATCATGACAAATAAATGAGGTCCTAATTATTAGCATTTTTTTGAAAATAAAATATTCCTCTATTTATCTCTCAAATCCTAGGTCAAAGGATCACTCCTAAATGAAGTATTTGCTAAAATTCTAAGCCAGGGATCCCTGGGTGGTGCAGCGGTTTGGCGCCTGCCTTTGGCCCAGGGCGCGATCCTGGAGACCCGGGATCGAATCCCACATCCGGCTCCCGGTGCATGGAGCCTGTTTCTCCCTCTGCCTGTGTCTCTGCCTCTCTCATTCTCTCTCTCTCTCTCTCTCTCTGTGACTATCATAAATAAATTAATTCATTTTAAAAATAAGAAATAAAATTCTAAGCCAAAACCCTGGTTTAACAATTACTAAAAATTACTGATGAAAGATTTTTGCCCTTTTGTTTCCCCATATAAGTTCTAAGTTTTGTGAGCAGGGACCATGCCTTTAATTTGTCCCCTTCCCGAGAAAAAATGAGTGGGAAATATCAGAAAGGGAGACAGAACATGAGAGACTCCTAACTCTGGGAAACGAACTAAGGGTGGTAGAAAGGGAGATGGGCGGGGGGTGGGAGTGACTGGGTGGTGGGCACTGAGGGGATGAGCCACTGATGGGCATTGATGGGATGAGCACTGGGTGTTATTCTATATGTTGGCAAATTAAACACCAATAAAAAATAAATATATAAAAAAAATTTGTTCCCTTCCCTTAGCTAGTTTAGTGCTATGATTATTTAGGGATTTTTTTTAAAGTTCATCAATCCAATTTATGCATATAAGGAGTATTTCCCTCAAAAATTATTCTCTATATTTTTTAAGAAAGATGAATGATTCTTACCAAACATTATGTAAATGTTGAAATAGAATCTTTATCTAGAATAATTATCTCTCTCAACTTTCCACAGGAATAAAAGCACATTTGACATTTTTTTGAAAGTTCAAAAGCTATCATTCTCACCTTTTTCCCTCCAAGCACCTTTGTGACTATTGTAACTATATGCAATTGAATTATATAATGCTAAGGCATTAGAACAGAAGAAACACCTACATTTGGATAATATTTTTAAGGCATACAGTTATTTAATTAAGGATATATTGTAGACACTAAGGGATCACTAAATCTAACATAAAAGCGGGTTATTCTTTACCATCTAATTGTTTTTCTTTCTACCATGTTATATTACAAACTATTTGATATCAGAGATTCTGTTGTTTCAAGCCTAAGAGGTTTATAGGTATCAAAAAACTACTGACTTTCATTGCAATAGTTTAACACACACAGTAACTTCGATTCTATAGTTTGACTGTTAGTCTTACCAGTGCATGGTGATAGCTGAGATAATGCATGTAAATATGCTTTATACATTGAGCATACTATACAGTTTATAAGTTTATAGTTCTTAAACTTCACAGAGAAGTGTCCTTTCAAAATATGAGGGAATCAAGTCCAAATTAAATGCATTTACTTTCCCTAATATTATCTCATTATCTCTCGTACTATTGCCTTCTCTCATACTGTCATGTAGGCAGGTATGTTCACATATACCTTCAAAAACACACCACATAGTATATGAAAAGCTCCAATTCTCACTACTGAAAAGAGATATATACCCAAATATACATGACAGAGGTAATATGAATACTAGCACACTAATAACATGAACTAACCATGGGTATACCCTAAAGGGTATCAATTCTATCATCTTTATTATTCGGTAAGGCCAGAGAATCAAAGAATAGAATAGTCTTTAATGTGGCCAGATTGTTCTCTCCAGAGTACTTCAACTGTTTTGTTTTTTCCCCATCCCTAGGATTCAATTTTATCTTCTTAGGTGATTCTACCATCTAGCTTACACATTTTCTCTCTACTTGGAACCCTCTGAGCAGCCTTGTCTTTAACATCTTTCTTCAATCCCTCATACACCTTGAATACATCATTATTCCTTCAATTTCAACTCATCCGACCATTGCCAATTAATATTTTCAGCCTCAAATGAACACAGCCTCATCATCACACACTTCTAGACCTCTTTGAAGAACTCAAATTTGCCATTTTCCTTGTTCACTCACAGGATCTTTCCCTGTCACGACTTCCATTCCATTTTCTGTATCAGTTCTTAAACTTAACCCTGTTTACTTATCTGAAACGTTTATTTTCTTTTTGGCTACATTAGCCTCTATTCAACAATTCAATACATTGCAACCTAATTTTGTATCATGCTTGAAAGAAATATGCACATCTTTTATTGAATCTACTTTATGTGCCTATATAGATATCAAATTTCTGTGAACATAAAGATCTCTTCTCATTGATATGTAATAAAAAAGAAAAATTAGCAGTCAGAAAAATAATTTGGCCACAGAGCAAAATAAAAATCACGTTCTATTTATTTTAAAGATTTTATTTATTTATTCATGAGAGACACAGAGGGAGAGAGAGGCAGAGACACAGGCAGAGGGAGAAGCAGGCTCCACGCAGGGAGCCCAATGCGGGACTCAATCCCGGGCCTCCAGGACCATACCCTGGGCTGAAGGCAGGCACTAAACCTCTGAGCCACCCAGGAACCTCCCTAAAAATCACGTTGTAAGTGAAGATTTTCTTTTTAAGTAATCTCTACCACCCAAAGTGAGGCTCAAGCTTACAATCCCAAGATCAAGGGTCACATACTTCCCTGACTGAGCTAGACACCCCAAAATAAAAATCACTTTTAAAAGAAAAAATAATCTTGTGAAGCAAAATTATAGACAGGGTTACATGGAAGAATATTGTGCTAGGAGTCAGGAGAGCTAGCGCAGGTCCCAGCTCTGTCATCATCTAACCTGTACATATCATTTAAGCTCTCAATTTCTTCATCTACCTCCATCCCAAAAAGAGAGAGAAAGAATGAACTAAGTTATTTCAAGATGCTTTTCAATTCTATTGTACTCCTAATACAAATATTTGCACTAAGAACTATGGAAGACCTAAAAACACATGATAGACAGGTAGTTCTATACCTCTCATTAAGAATGTATCCCTTAAAATAAATAAATAATGGGCTTATATTCAGTGTTATGGTCCCTGATTCAAAAGGACTAATTAACTAGTTATGGTGTTAGACTATTAAAGATGATTCCGTGTTTATTTAGTTTGATTCCCTTGTGAAATACACACTTGCATTTTAAACAGTCCATTGAGATATCTAGTACGATTGTTATTTCTATAAGCATAAATACCCATTAATCATTTGAGGGCTAACTCTCTTCAGATACCCAATAATAGGGAGAATAGACATTTAGAGTCTCCATTACAAATGAAATAAGATCTAAATTTAAAATCTACTTGCTAAAACAGCATTTTGCAATGTCTTTCTTTCCTCAGCCTATCTACTGTCAGTTGCAAAAAAACTTGAAAATGAAGGTTTTCCTCTTGCTACTATAGAAATAAAAATTAAAGACTATATGCATACAATCATTGTCCCCAAGGCTGCTGTCACCACCATTTGTTTACTATGTTCAAGGTACAATAAAAAACACTTTACATGGATTAGCTAACTTAATTTTCATTTATTTCTATAGCCCCATGAGATAGGTGGTGTTACTACAGATGAAGTTGAAGCTCAGTAAGGTTAAACCACTTGTCCAAGGTCACCAAACTAGTGAATACACAGTTTGATTGACAGTTTTAGAAATGAGAGCTATGTAATGTTTCAATACTCTAATCATGCCTCAAGATGAAAGAATATTGCATGATATGATTATAAAACTAGAGACAGACAGAAATGGCTTTCAAAGGGTTATAAGAAATAACAGAGCTTCAACTCAGGATAGAATCAAGATTAGCCACTGAGTTAGAGCAACCACAAAGACAATAACCAAACACTTCTCCTAACTTCATCAAGTGATATAAGTAAGATCAAGTGATCCTTATGCTTAGTGTTTCAATAAAAAAAAAAAATAGTAAGACTGGGGCACTTGGGTAGCTCAGTGGTTGAGCGTTTGCCTTTGGCTGAGGGTGTGATCCCAGAGTGCCAGGATTGAGTCCTGTATCAGGCTCCCCACAGGAAGCCTACTTCTCCCTTTGTCTATGTCTCTGCCTCTTTCTGTCTCTCATGAATAAATGAAATCCTTTTTTAAAAAAATAGTAAGACTGTATCAAAAAAGGATGAGACATGGTTATTTCTGATCTTTGAGTCACTGAGTACAGGAAAAAAAGGCATTACAGGCCAGCAAATTTTTTTTACCTCCTACTTACAAGACCATTCTGGATTGTCAGGTTAAGAAAAAACTGATCCACACAAGGCTTTAGAGTTCTTATGGCTTTATAACTCAAAGTACTGGCAAAAGTCAAAAGTATTGCTGTATTAGTTTTCCTGGAATGTGTAAAAACAGTTCATTTTGCAAATACAGGGCAAGAAAAAAAGAGACCATGGGTGATGGCAAAAGTATAGTGGTTCAGGATACAGTAAAAATGGACTCAAGAACTCAAGAAACTTATGATTAAGAATGGGAGACAAGGTCCATGCCCAGAGAGAAAAGAAAATATTGGCAGAGATTACAAAAGAAATAAATGATAGGTTAGTGATCCTGTGCTTTGTCAGGGCCACCTTCACGTCAAGTTGTTGTTGGTTAATAGGTCTTAACTGAGCCAGTACAATCCATAAGGTAACAATTAAGAAGCAAGAAGATACTTGAAGGGACAAAGTGTGAGCTATTTTTTCTGACTCCGAGAGTTCTACTGACCAAACTCAGGAGAAATATAGATGTTTTTTGGCCCCATATATCACCCAAATTTCCATTATTTTAGTCTGTTACCCAAAATTCAAATCTTAGAAAGACAGAAATAGTTTTATACCAGTGACAAAAAGTCAAAAAACAAAAACCTGGGAAAGACAACATCCGGGAGAGATATTTTATAAAATAATACATTGACTTAAATATCTTTTCACATTAGGACCTCATAATGAGTAGCAGTGCTTTTATTCCTAAGGCAGAAGAAGAGGTCAGTATAATAGTAAGAGAAAAGTTGAAAAAAAGAAGACTAGTACCTGAAGATCAAGCTTATCTAGTGAGGTAGAAGCTATGAAGTATTTTTCATGTTGGAAAACATTAATCCCAAAGGTGGTATTTAAAGATACTTGAATTAAAAAAATTTTTTAAAGACACTGGATATACTCACTACCCAGTTTTAGCATAGAAAAGCTGTAGAAAAGTAAACCTCAAAGGGCATGTGGGTGGCTTAGTCAGCTGAGCAACCAACTCTTGGTTTTGGCTCAGGTCATATTCTCAGGGTTAGCAGATCGAGCCCTGCATCAGGCTCTGTGCTAAGCAGGTAGTCTGCTTGGGATTCTCTCCCTCTTGTTCTGCCCCTCCCCCCATTCATGTGTGTGTATTTCTCTTCTCAAATAAATAAGTAAATAAATCTTTTTGTAAAAAAGGAAAGAAAAAGAAACCTCAAGGACATCTTTGGTGTGTAGATCTTTTGTTCCTTGATTAAATTTGTTCCTAAATATTTTATTGTGTCTGTTGCTATTGTAACTTAACTGTATCGTGTTCTTAACATCTTTTTTTGGATAGTTTGTCATTAGTATAAACAAATGCAACTGATTTTTACATGTTTATTTTTATTGCTGTATCCTGCAACTTTACTGAATTTAACAGTTTTTAGTACAGTTTTCAGGGATTTCCATGTGTAAGATCATATCATCTGCAAATAGAGACAGTTAATTTTACCTCTTCCTTTCCAAATTCCTTTATTTTTATTCCTTTTTCTTGCCTAACGACTTTGGCTATAACTTCCAGTACTATGTTGAATAGAGGTGGCAAGAGTAGACACCCTTCTCTTCTTTAAATCTTAGAAGAAGTGCTTTCTTCAGCTTTTCATCTCTGAGTATGATGTTACCTTTGGTTTATCATAGCTAGCTTTTGTTATATTGAAGTGCATTCCTTCTATACCTAATTTGTTGACAGTTTTTATCATAAAATGATACTGAATTTCATCAAATGGTTTTTTACATCTATTGAAATGATCATATGGCTTTTACTCTTTATTTTGTTAATGTGTTATATATCACATTTATTGTTTTGTGTATGTTGACCATCCTTGTATCCCAGGGATAAATTTTACTTGCACATAGTGTACAAACCTTTTAATGTACTGTTAAATTCAATTTGCCAGTATTTTGTTGAGGATTTTTATATTTATACACACCACCAGGGACACTGGTTTGTAGTTTTCTTAAAATATTGATGAAAGGGGTGCCTGGGTAGCTCAGTAAGGTAAGTGTCCAACTCATGATTCCAGCTCAGATTGTGATCTCAGGGTTGTAAGATCAAGCCCCATCAGGCTCCATGCTCAGCATGGAGCCTGCTTAAGATTCTCTTTCTCCCTTTCTCTCTCTGCCCCTCCATGTTCTTGTGCACATTCTCCCCCCACCCCCAAAAAAACAAAATTAAATCTTTAAAATTGATGAAAGAAATCAAAGATGACACAAATAAATGCAAAGATATCCTGTGTCCATGAATTGAGAGAAATAATGCTGTTAAAATGTTCATTCTATAAAAAACAATCTACAGATTCAAAGCAATTCTCCATCAGAATTCCAATGGTATTTTTCACAAAAATAGAAAATTAACACTAAAATTCATGTGGAAACACAAAAGACCCTAAATAGTCAAAGCAATATTGAGTAAAAACAAAAGCTGGAGGCATCTCACTCTTTGACTTCAAACTATAATACAAAGTTGTATTAATCAAAACAGTATGGTGCTGGCATAAAAATAGACACAGACCAATGGAACAAAATAGAAAGTCCATAAAGAAACCCATACATACATAAATAATTTACAATAAAGGTATCATGAATATTCAATATAGAAAGAATACTCTCTTCAATAAGTGGTATCGGGAAAACTATGTAGCCACATTCAAAAGAATAATCTTGTGGGGCACCTGGGTAGCACAGTAGATAAACATCTGATTCTTGGTTTTGGCTCAGATCACAATCTCAGGGTCCTGAGACTGAGCCCCATACCTAGCTCCACAATGAACATGGAGTCTGCTTGAGTTTATCTCTCCTTCTCCGTCTACCCTTCCCCCTCCCAACTCTCTCTCTCTCTAAAACAGATAAATAAATCCTTGAAAATAATGATATTGTATTATCTTAATACTATACATAAAACACTACCCAAAGTGGATTAAAGACTTAAACATAAGACCTGAAACTATAAAACTCCTAAATGAAAACATACAGGAAAAGTTCCTTGACATGGGTGATAACACTGATTTTTTTGGACTTGACACCAAAAGTTTAGGCAACAAAAGCAAAAATAAGTAAGTGGGACTACATCAAACTAAAAAGCCTCTACATTGCAAAAGAAACCATCAACAAAATAAAAAGGCAACCTATGAAATGGTAGAGTATTTGCAAACCATAAATATGGTAGGGGGCTAATATTTAAAATATTGAAGAGATAACAAATGTTGGTGACTATGTGGAGTAAAAGGAACCCTTCCTTGTGCACTGTTGGTTGGAATGTAAATTGATACAGTCATCATGGGAAATAGTATGGAAGCCCCTCAAAATTAAGAGGAGAACTACCATATGATCCAGAAATCCCACTTCTGGATAAAGAAGTTATCCAAAGGAAACAAAATCACTATCTTGAAGACATATGTACTCCCAGATTCACTACAGCATTATTCACAGTAGCCAACATATGGAAACAACCTGAGTGCCCACGGATAGATGAATGGATAAAGAAAATATGCTGTATACACACACACACAGACACAAATACATACACACAGTCTGGAATATTATTTACCCTTTAAAAAGAAGGAAACCCCATCATTGTGACAACATGGATAAACCTAGAGGTCATTATCCTAAGTGAAATAAGCAAGACACAGAACAACAAATATCACATGATCTCATTTATACATGAAATCTTTAAAAAAAAATCAAATTCCAAGAAATAGTAGAATGGTGGTTATCAGAGGCTAGAGAGTGGGAGGAAAGGGGAAATATTGATTAAAGGGTACAAACTTTCAGTTATAAGTTCCAGAAATCCAATGTACCACATGGTAACTATTAATGATAATATTTTGTATACTTGAAATTTGTTAAGAGAATATCTTAAGTGTTAGCACCATATACCACAAAAAAAAAAAAAAAGGTAAGTATGGGAAGTGATGGATTTCTTAATTAGTTTGATTGTAGTAATCATTTCATAATGTGGTAGCATATAACATTATGATGTATATCTTAAATATCACAATTTTTCTTTTGCAAAAAATAAGTAAATAAATTTTAAAACCTATCAATTATTTCACTTAAACAATCTAGATTCAGGATAACCATGCTTATTCATACCAGCAAAAAGTAACAAGAATTCTGTGATAAAAGAATCATAACAAGAAAAGCATGGGATAAAAAAGACTAAAGATTTTAACAAATAGAGAAAGATATCATATTCCCATATAGATAGGAAATATCTATTTTATTACTTGTTTCTCAAATTGATGTATAAATTTAATACAATTTTTTAAATTAAATCTCAATCCATTTTATGTGTGCTGGAGGAGACAGATTTGGAGATTCTTCAGTTCAATAATATATACACCTTTAAAAAAGTGTAACAAGAAAAAACTAGGTCAAGTTGAGGAGGAGGAGTTAAGATGGCAGAGTAGTAGGAGGACCCAATGCTTGCTTGGTCCCTCAAACACAGCTAGATAATTACCAAATCTTTCTGAACAACCAGGACATTGATCTGACCACTGAGAGAACAAACCATACAACTAGAGGGAAAGAAGAGGTCACATTGTGAAAGGTGGAAGGTACAGAGATATGATGTGTGTTGGGGGGAAGAATCATGGGTGCTATGGAGGGAAGGGAGCTCTGATCATGGTGGGAGTGGGGAAGAGAAAGCAGCACATAGGGGGAAAGTGTTCTTCTGTGAGGGGTTCCTGAACAGTGGAGGTGTTAACTCCCCTCCCCCGGGCAAAGTGCAGACTGTCACCATTTTTCACCCCTCCCAGCAGCATGAATGGACTTCAGTAAGTGGCATGGCACAAACAATGGAGGCTTGAGCTGCTTACACCAAGCCCCATTCTCCTGCACTTTGCAGGTGTCTTTTTCCTAGGACAAGTATGATTGAGAGCCAGAGCAGCAACAGGTAAAGTGAGGTTGCCCCAGTTTACCAGCCAAGACTTGAAGCAAATCAGTCCTATCTGTAGATGACTGATGGCACCCACACAGCAAAGCTCTCCATGCTCAGGCCACCCCCCATCCCAGTCTCCATCCTTCATTAGCCAGCTGGCCCTTCCACCTGGTAGAAGGTCAGCTTGAGGGAACTTCCACACCTGATGTAATTATGAGGTGGGAATAAAGACATTATCCAATAAGAAGACTAGCACAAACCCCTTGCATGCACCAGGTCTATTGATCATAGAGTACCGCAGAGCTTCAGCTCCTGTGGAAATATGACCAGTCACAGGCTCTCCTAACACAGAAAAGACAGAGACCTGGAAAAAATGCTAAGATAGAGGAATACATCCCAAAATAAAGAACAAGAAGTAATCATGGCCAGGAAGCTAAACAAAACAGGTATAAGTAATATGTCTGAATTGGATTTTAAAATAACAATCATATGGATACTAGCTGGGCTTGAGAAAAGCACAGAAGACACTAGAAAAGAAAACCTTGTTACAGATATAAAAGACCTAAAAACTAGTCAGACTAAACTAAAAAATGCTATTAACTGAGATGCAAAAGTGACTGGATATAATCACAATGAGGATGGAAGAAGCAGAAGAATGAATAGGTGATATAGAAGATAAAATTATGGAAAATAATGAAACTGAAGAGGGAAAGAAAAGTATTAGATCACGAATATAGACTTAAGAGAACTCAGTGATTCCAAAAAGTGCAATAATACCCATAACATAGGAGTGCCAGAAGAAGAAGGGGGAAAAGGGACAGAATATTTATTTAAGCTTTTTCGCAACAGGTTTGCCGCCAGAACACAGGTGTTATGAAAACCACTGCTAAACCTAAACCAAAATGGGAAAGGAAAAGACTCACGTAAACATTGTCGTCATTGGACACGTAGACATCCAATTGTCATTGGACACGGGCAAGTCTACCACTACTGGCCATCTGATCTACAAATGTGGTGGGATCAACAAAAGAACTATCAAAAAATTTGAGAAGGAGGCTGCTGAGATGGGAAAAGGCTCCTTCAAGTATGCCTGGGTCTTGGATAAACTGAAAGCTGAACGTGAACGTGGTATCACCATTGATATCTCCCTGTGGAAATTCGAGACCAGCAAGTATTATGTGACCATCATTGATGCCCCAGGACACAGAGACTTTATCAAAAACATGATTACAGGCACATCTCAGGCTGACTGTGCTGTCCTGATTGTTGCTGCTGGTGTTGGTGAATTTGAAACAGGTATCTCCAAGAATAGGCAGACCCGTGAGCATGCCCTTCTGGCTTACACACTGGGTGTAAAACAACTAATTGTTGGTGTTAACAAAATGGATTCCACTGAACCACCCTACAGCCAGAAGAGATATGAGGAAATCGTTAAGGAAGTCAGCGCCTACATTAAGAAAATTGGCTACAACCCTGACACAGTAGCATTTGTGCCAATTTCTGGTTGGAATGCTGACAACATGCTGGAGCCAAGTGCTAACATACGTTGGTTCAAGGGATGGGAAGTCACCCGTAAAGATGGGAATGCCAGCGGAACCACACTGCTTGAAGCCCTGGATTGCATTCTGCCACCAACTCGTCCAACTGATAAGCCCTTGCGTCTGCTTCTCTAAGACATCTACTACAAAATTGGTGGTATTGGTACTGTACCAGTGGGTCAAGTGGAGACTGGTGTTCTTAAGCCTGGTATGGTGGTCACCTTTGCTCCAGTCAATGTTACAACTGAAGTAAAGTCTGTTGAAATGCACCATGAAGCTTTGAGTGAGGCTCTTCCTGGGGACAATGT